>NC_083720.1:127848078-128153857 GCF_028564815.1 Eubalaena glacialis | reverse complement strand
TACCCAGAGGTTTTCCCACTCACATTTGCTTTTATTCTAATTGCTTAAATATGGCTTTCATCTGTGATTTTTTTTCCCTCTTCCATTTCCTTCTTGAAATTCTTCCTCCTTGAAGCATTCTCTTCTCTTAGCTTTCATATTATCTCTCACTGTTGTTTATTTTTTCTTCCCGCATCATTGTTCCTGCTTAGAGTTCTTTTCTAGCTCTTTCTCTTCTTCCTGAGCTATAAATCTCACCCATTCAGTCTTCTGGCTTCTTATTTTCTCTCCCTATTATCCTTTCCTTCAGTTCCATAGATTCAAAGAACATCTATACTCCTGTGACTTCCAAACCTAAATTTCCAGTCCAGCCCTCTCCCCAGGGACTTATCTTCATCCTTTTAAAAAGTCCATTTCAACCAGAGCCCCACAAACCTAAAAAGTTTAACACACAGCTCCAGATATTCTCTCTGAAATCTTCTTCTCTTCCCATCTTTCTTATTTCTGTAAATGGTTCCACTATCCACCCAGCTGCTCACACCAAAAACTTCGTATTTATTATAGGTGTTCATTCCCAAATCCAATCCACCATTTGGAGGGCTTGGATTTGTCTCTCATGATCATGAGAAAAATCACCTTGAATGTCAGGTGTTACAGATCTCATTTCCTAGCCAAATTTTTTGCCCTTTGAAAAGGTAACACTCATTTGCTTGGGATGAATAACAAATTGCTTGGGGAAGGAAAAAGCTTTTAATTAGTGGGTAAAAACGTCTTTAACCTTGGGAGGATTGAGAATTAAAGTTAGAAATGATAAAGTAAATTAAATCCTTAGTGTTAATACTTTTGCATTAAACTAACAAATAATCTTTGTACATTTTTTATTTCATACGTTTGTCATGTTTAAGAGAATTTGGCATACTAAAATTGTGAGTACAATTTAAAATATCTAGTTACTAATTTACACTTGTGATTTTAAGATGAAAAGTATAAAAATATTTTATCACAACTTATGATACACTGCATTTATGAGTCTATATTATTAGAGTTTTAATAAAGAACTTCTTAAGTACTTTGTAAGTTTTGGTTACTCTTGTAATTGAAATAGTTAAAATAATTAAGTATCTTAAATGTGGAAATAAAATTTAAAATACTAAAGCCCCTTAAAAGTGGTTGCTTCAATATATCAAATTTTGAATAGAAAAATGAGATTTTAATTAAGAAAAATCTAGTATTTTCAATCCTATTCATTTAAAGGGAGGAAAAGTCACACACACACACACACACACACACACACACACACACACACATACACCCTTAGGTAATAATGATATGTGCCTACCACAAAGTAATTTTTCAACAAATATCTATTGAATGAAAGAATGAGAACAGATTTATCTTAAATATATAATCCCCTGAAGAGCTAAGCACACATTGTGACAATTTATTTAAGAAGGTGGGACAAAGCTTTTGAGGAGTAAGTATCAAGGATCTGTGGTACTTTATTAATCGTAACAGCAACCATTATGCATAATCACTTCCTGATATTGCTAGAGCCAAAACGTCCACCAGTCCCTTTCCACTTTCCCTTGTGTTTGCTAGACTTCCCTCCTCTCAGAAGGCAAATGGGTAAGAACATTATAGCAGTCATATACCTACTCTAAGAAAGCTACTCAACCACCCAGACACCTCAATCCATGGACCAGCACTGAGATTGCATTTCTGTAACTGCAACCAAAGAGAGAAACTGTGGCCTGCTTAATAAATTCTAGACTCCAGAAACCTTTTTTAAAAGGCTAATTTCCATTTTAGCAACCAATTCAAATTACCATATTGTTGATTTGATCAACTGCCAGAAAGATTTAACTTTTAAGCTTGGTGTAATTTCAAATTAGACCATGCTGCTATTATTCAGAAAATCTTACAGAAACAACCTTTGGCTTTTCTCCATTCAATTTAAAAATAAACATGGCTATACCTAAGATTGTAGACCTAAACCTGAAGTGCTCTGTTGTCAGATGCACATCTTGTGCCATTTTACAGGAATCTTCCCAAAACCCAATCATTGGATCCAAGTCCCTTGTGCCAATTTTACACATTGGAAATATTTGTAGGGTAAAAATACCAAAATCTTCTCCAAGCCAGACCTGACTCTTTTCCTTCAGTAATCTGTGTTTCTATGTGTAAACTTTGTAGATGCATCTGTTTTGTGTTACATAAATACACCAAAAATGTATTTTATAGCAGGAAAATTTATGCATTCCATATTCTCACAGCTTGAAAATGGCCAAATTTATTCTCTTGAATAAATGCTCAGGGGATAAAATCAAAAGAACAACTCGAAAGCAATATTTTGAGAGTTTTTTTGCCAGCCGCAGAGAAAAAGAAGGTACATAAAAATAGAAGCACGTATATAATGCATATATCCAAATATCTGCTATCTATGCTGAAAAAGGGGATATACTACAGATAATTCCAAACAATTTGCCCATTCAAAATTTCTTTATTTTGGCTCTAGATACATTTCCATGCAAATATTTCTATTTGAATATGGGTGTGTTTAATGTTCTTGTATTCAACTCAAAGCAAATAAGGGAGTCAAGAGGATACTGGTTGGGATCATTTACAAGAAAGGATTTTGTGTAGCATTTGTATGACAATGGAAGATTCTCACCATCAAGATGTCATGGACATTGCAATTGCCACTTCTCACCACTGCTGGCAGGCAAGTAGAAATGAATTTCTATGCCAGCACCTTCCTTTACATCCTTCCATAGGAAAATGTGGGTCTGGGATGAAATCCCTTCATCCATACTCTATTTCTCCACCCTACCCCAGACAACTGCAGCAAAAAAAGAATTCTAATAAAGATTCAAGAAGTGGGACAAGCAGGTAGTGGGCATGAGAGGTGGAACCCTTAGAAAGGGCAACAGAAATGGTTGAATAAGTCCTTGATGTACAGCTTCAGGGATAAGAAATCCCTAACAATATCCCAACCCAAATCCATAATCCCAGCCATTAACTAGTTTCTACTTCTGCTTCATAATACTTGGTGCTCTCCTCTTGGCTCCAACCACAGGACCCTATACACTCTTACCCGTAGCATAGAGTCAACTCTGCCTACCCCTACCCCTGTCTCTATGGATATGTCCCACCTACATCATTGATATTACATTGGGAAGATCAACTGGAGAAGCTGGAAAGCTGTTTCATTTCCTGATATTGTCTTTTTAGAGGATCACTTAATTCAAGCTAATAATTAATTTAGAGCTGCTAAGGTTTTATATCTTTAATTTAAAAAACAGTCCTGAAGAGGAGAAGTAGTTTCAAATATTTTCTCTTGCATAACAAGTAGACAAAATCTTAAAATGTCAATGAAGAAGACAAAAATACAGGCAACATCAATAAAGACATTTATCATCAAGAACTTGGGCAGAGAAGGTAAGAGCAACACATTTGAAAGCAAGATTTGCCAGGCGTTGACTAAAACAGAGAAAATCTCTACTTTCTGAATTATAAGCATGAAATATTCACATGAACAGCTTCCTCTATCCTGTCTCCTTTCCTGTTAAGATCTTGTACTTTCTGGGCTCTTGGCCCTATCTATATACATTCTCTCTTTCACTAATCCTTCACTAATCTCTTTCCAAAATGAATACTCATTTTCTATGCTGACTATTTTTGAAAAATTTACTTTTTTTCTTTCCTTTTATTTCTTTCCCATTAGGGAGCCAAATATTAACCCAACCCATGAAATGGATCTCAATAAAGAAAAAACCCCAATAATTTTTTCACAAAATGGGAAACAATAAAGAATTGACACTTTCAAAATATAAATTCCTGTAGCAGTTCTAGAAGTTCCTTAGCAAATTCCCACAAAGCATTACATTACTGTTACTGTTTTTTATTTTTCTCAAGAACCTATGTTTAATAATAAAGATGAAGTAAATTTAAATATTATTTTAACTTTGTTTAATTCCTAATGTAATAATTATATTTCATGTACTATCTTTCATTATAAATGTGTAATTTTTCAGTCATATTATGAATTAAATAGGTTTTGAGTGCTGATCAGGCCAAGCAATAGTCGTTTATAATATTAGAAGAATATTATACATAACTAATGTCAAAAAGACTTTCCAAACACAGTCTATTTTAAACTCAGTTGTGCCTAAACAGATATACGCAGAACACATAACCATCTATGTGTCAGTTTCTTAGTATAATCCACACTTGCTAAGAGTTCCATTTTATTATGTCTGCTCTGAAAGCAACAAAAAAATGCTATGAACTCAGCAATTACGATCATACAGAAAGTCAAGTTGAGAGTGTGAGTGGGGTCCAATCTAACATATATGTACCATCTTTCTTGCACATGCAGAGACTGAATAGAATGCAAAGCAGCCAACTGTCTTGATTTCAGTGTCTGAGAAGAAACCACAGTAAGCTTCATTAGCAGAAAAAGCGATCTTTTTCATTTGCCTGAGTTTAAAAATTTCTTACAGCACCTTCTGGTAACATACAATTTGACCTGGAGATTCTATAATGAAAATCTACAATTACACATCTCTGAAACTAATTTTTATGTGCATAAAAATATGTCCCAGAAGTTCTGCCAATGATTTTTCATTGACTGAGCAGAACTTGCTCCTTTAAATCCCTAGGGATTAAGTGTCCATATATAGCCCCACGGCAACTGAGCCTTGCCTGCACAGTGTGAAGGTTCACAGAGTTTAGGAGCAATATGAGGTAGACATGATGCTCTTTAATTTTTAAACATTTTCAGAATATAGTTTTTAATGGCTCATCACTCAAAAATTTAAGATAAGTTGTATATTTGGACATTTGACATATTTTTCTTATGGCCTTATAGCAAACTGATTTTTCTCAAATTATCTATACCCCAGTGATTTCATTCTTAATTAATCTTTGTTTTACGAAGAAAAATTTAGGTTTGATTTTCAGATAAGTAATTCCAAAATCATTTTCTCCAACTACAAGTCTCTAAACTCTCTCTTCCAAATTTGAGTTTAATCTTTAGAATTTGTTTATATATATTTAAAAAAAAACTGTATCTTCAGAATGAAGTAAATTTTTACTCAAAAGTTAATGATTCATCAATTGAACAAATATTAACTGAATACCTATTTTTTGCCAGATATCTCATCCAGATAAAGGAATTCACTTGTTGCTGAGCCATAGGATTTGATAATATTGAAAACCTGACTCATTTAACTATTATTGATTGAGTTCCTCTTATGATCTAAGTACTGTGTTGGTCATGGGTTCACAAAGAAATGATTTTAAAACGCTGCCTTTGAAAAGCTCACATTCTTGCCAAGAAGACAGAAATAAAAATTACAAAGAGATAAATGTCCCAATAGAGGTGCTGTAAAAAGTATTATGAAAATAGAGAAGGGGAAGGGTCTAATTTTAATGTGAGGCATAGATGGTTCAGGAAATCTTCCTAAAAGAGGCAGCACTTGAGCTGATTCAAGATGGTAACTAGGGATTTTCCAGAGAGAAAAGTACTCCTGACAGAAGCCACAATATATGTGAATGTATGAAAAAATGAGAAAGGCAAGTATTTTGGTGAAGCAGAGCATAGAGTATATATTGGGGAGCAGTAAGATGTGAAGACAGGCAGTTCTGGAATCTCGATCTGCTAAGGGATGCTATCCTTAGTCTCAGAGTAAATACTGAGAATTGATTGATAGTATTCTTTTTGTATCTGTTATTTGCAGCTGATGAAGAGGCATGCCCAGAGCTAATGTACCTATGAGTCAGAGCTTGAGAGTAGGTCTATACATAATATTGAAAAAAATTGAGAAAGACTAAGGAGAGTTTTTCACCAGAGACTGAGTCTTTACTCATCAGCATCAAAGTTCCACAAGGTACTTTGTTAGACCTGAAAAGCCTGAACCAACCTCTAGGGACACACTGGTTTATCTCCTGCTTTGTGCAATCATCTCATTCAGCTTTTTAATTCTCTGTCTATAACAGAAGTATTATAACTTTTAATTCTGTACTAGCATCTATCTACTGCAATGCTGTGCACCTCCTATAGAACTTGGATTTTTATTTTATAGGTGATATAAATCTCAAGATAAGTTTAATTAGGGGAGTTCTGGTTCACTCTGGAAGTGATGTTTAAGGTGAATGCAAAAAGATTGAGGCAGAGATATCTACTAGCTGGCCCTTGGTAATATTCAGGAGTAGAAGATTAGGGCCTGAACTAAAAGTTGTGGCACTCAGAATGGAGAGGAAGTGGGATATTTAAGAGATATGTAGAGTTTCAATACTTGGTAACTGAATAGATATCCAGGATGGGAGAAAAAATGATGACATCTGGGGACTTTACCTCCAATTAAAGAGATTAGCCAGCATCAAACCAAATTCACACCAAAAATAAGAAGAAAAGCTAGATTAAAAAAATGAAAAAAGCAGTCAGGACTTGAAGTGATCAAGGTCCTAGAGGAAAGGAAAATACATTGAGGTGAGTCAAGTAGTCTGGTTAATTTCTCTCTAAATGCATTTGCCATTTGTAAGTAGACTGGAGCCAAAACCCTCAGAAGCCAAACAGAAAGAGATAGAGAAGCTAAACAGAGTGAATGGCACTCTCATAAATACTAGAGAGACATAGAATTAAAGACCTACCAAGATGAAGCAGAACTAGTAAACATTATAAATTTTCTACTGGGACTCCTAAAAGACTGTGCAATAGAAGTAAAGATGAACTGGAAATAGATAAAAACCCACAGAATAAAATTCACATTTGTTCAGTTTAATCCCAGAATGAATTACAAAATATGCCCCTTATTGAACTACCTGTCAAAAGCAAAATTAAACTGAGGAAAAAAATATCATTCAGAATCTTTCCAATTATTTATACATAATATCTGAAAATCCATAGAAATATTACCATGCATACCAGAACACAGGACCAATTGACCAGAAACCAAAAGGAAAACACACAATTGAAAAAGATCCATAAGTGATAAAGATATTTGTTTTGTCAAAAAAAAACTTTAAAATAACTTTGATTGCTATGTTGGAGCTCTTCAGAAAAAAAAAGAACCTGAGTCAACAAAAATCAAATAAAAACTTAAGAACTGTAAAACAAAATAACTGAAATAAAAAATTCAATACATGGTTTAAATAGCATATTAGACAAAACTGAAAAGAAGATTAGTAAATTGGAAGTTATGTCAGTAAAAAAGTTCACAAATAAAACACAGAGAAAAACTGAAAACAAATACGAAATGAGAATAAGAGACACTTAAGAAATGGTAAAAAAAAAAGATCTAACATATGTGTAATTGGAATCTCAGAATGAGAGGAATGACAGAAAAGGGCAGAAGTAACAGTTGAAGAAATAATCCTGAAAATTTCCCCAAAGTGATAAAAGGCATTAAACTACAAATTCAAAAAGTTCTGAGTCCCAAGCTTAACAAAAGCAGAGAAAACAGTATCAAGAACAATCAGAATAAAGCTGTTTACAGCCAAGATAAAGAAAACAAAATCTTAACAGCGATAAGAAAACAAAGATTCATTACATTCATAGGAAAAAGCAATATGACTGAGTGCTGACTTGAAACTGTAGAAGCCAGATGATGATAGAATATCTTCAAAATGCTGAAAGAGAATAACTGCCAACCTAGAATTCCATACCCAAGAAAACTATCTTTCAAAAACAAAGGCAAAATACATTTCAAACCAACATATGAATGTTGTAATATCTGGAGTAGCAAAGAAGTAATACACAGAGGGAAAAAATGAAATAATAAAAAAATCAATTGACCAAAAGAGATAAATGAGAGAAAAGGAAATATAGAAAACACTGAAAAATAAAAAACGAAGAGTAAGGTTATGGAGTAAACACAAATATGTCAGTAATTTCATTAAATGTAAATGGACTAAGCATTCAAATTAAAAGTAAAAGTTATGAGACGTTTGGAAAAATTAAAATAAAAATTTTACATTGTTTATAAAAGAAACATTTCTATATTAGGACACAGAAATACTGAAAGCAAAAGGATAAAAAAGGTGTCATGAAAATTACTAACAAAAAGTAACCAGTTGTAACTATATGAATGCCAAATGAAGTACCCTTGAAGGCAATAATCTGTAATAAAGGTAGAGAAGGATATTTTATAATGATAAAAGGTTCACTTCAAAAGGAAGATAAAGCCATTCTGAATTAAAATATATAAAGCAAATCTAAAGCAAAAAAGAGGAATTTATCAAAACTAAAAGGAGAAATATACAAATCCACAACTCTGTGGAAATTTTTAACATACATTTCCTATTAATTGATAGTATAATCAGACAAAAAAAATTGGCATTGTTTTACATTTTTGCAAATCCCTTTAAAGCTTTAAATCTCTTTAAAGCTTTGTATAATAGAAGACAGCTAGATACACAGATCTACTTCTGTATTCCGTTTGATGTATTATCACATATTAAATATGTCTGGAAAACTTCACTGTTCACTCATGAAAGAATGAGAGCAAAAGAGGGCCATCTGAATGGAATTTTAGGAATCCCCAGGGGTCCTTGGATCACTCCTTGAAAACTACTACTTTAGGTGTTTAATTCTTTGTGCTATTATAAATAACACTGTTTTCTAAAATTTCATTTTCTAATTGTTTTCTACTTGTATATGAAAATACACTGATTTGTGCATATTGACTTTTATTCTGGGACCTTGCTAAATTTACTTAATAGTCTTAATACTTTATTTGTAGATAATTTTGGATTTTCTACATATCCAATAGTATCAGTATGAAGAATGACAGTTTTATTTCCTTCTTTCCAAATGTGTTTACCTTTTATTTCTTATTCTTCCTTTATTGTAAGGTTGGGACCTCCAGCTCAAACTTCTGAGGTTCTGAAAATGTTCTATTTCTTTATCTGGATGGCATGCCCTTGTATCTTCATTTTGTGGTAATTCACCAAGCAGCAAACTTGGTGCAGAGTCACTGATTAATATTTTCTACTAGCCAAAGAAAACTAAGCATTGTGAAATAATTCAGCATAATGTCTCCATGGTTCTATGGTTTTCATACTGCATTCGATTTTCCTTTGAGATTTCCCTGGCCAATCTACGTCTTGAGGTGCATGTTAAAGAGTTAAAATTTGGATTATAAAATAATCATTGTTTCTAGAGAAAGCATTAGGGAATTATTTAGTTTTATAATTTCAGCTTCTTTTGCCTGGGCATGTGTGCCAGAAAAAACATCCGTTTAGGTTGATGCCTAAATCAACCTGGTTGATGCCAGGATGATGCCTGGTTGATGCCAGGATCACTCTCAAGTGAGAATTTCTTTTTTTAATTCTCACTTGAGAGTGCTGACTACTTCAGCAGGATTTGGATCAATTTACTTTACCAAGTAATTTGAGTGGTCCTGCTGACCAGTACTTTAACCTGGTCTGGGCAAGGTTAAAGATAGAAGAGAGTTGAGGTAACTGATAAATTTCCTTTTGCTGGGACCCAGGGCCCTTCCATTATTCTCTTTCTTCCCAATGCCCATAATTGCCCCTTATGGTATAGGAGGAATATCTGGATTCTCCCTGCTAAAATGGAGATTAACAGGTTTTACATAGTTCCTCATTATCTAATTGAAAAAGTCAAAGTGGTGTCATCAGAATAGTAGAATATATTCAAAAAAAGAGTCAATCTGGACATTAGCAGATACTGTCTATCATTATTTGGGATCAGAAATTCTTCAAAATATTTTCATTCAAAATTCATCTTTGACACTATTCTGTTCATGTGGCCCAAACTACCCATAGTAATATAGATATTTATTCTATATATATATATTTTTTGCCCCAAACATTTCCTAGGCAATAAAGTTACTTAGGGAAATTTTTATTGTGGAGAAAAATTCAGAAGTGACTTCCTGGGCCTCTCCACATAAGGGAGGGGGCGGGAAGGCAAGCATAACACAGACCTGCCTGGCTCTCTTGGGGGAGTTTCTCTTCTCACACTTCTCTTGAGAGTTCTCCCCATTGTCTTCCTCTCAATTTCTCAGAGAAATGAAGATGAAAGAAGACTTAATTTCCTCTCTGGAGAGAACAGCATTTGTGATTTTTTTTTTTTTTTTTTTTTTTGGCCGTGCCACGCAGCATGCGGGATCTTAGCTTCCCGACCAGGGATGGGACCCGTGCCCCCCGCAGTGGAAGCTCGCAGTTCTAACCACTGGACCGCCAGGGAAGTCCCCAGTGTTTGTGATTTTTATAAGTGTACTTCTTACAAAACACATGTAGATTTTTCCCTTCAATATAAAGTCAATTTTAAAGGAAATTCCTAGGTCTGCTAAAGGTAAATAAGGAAGCTCTGTTCTTTATCCACAGTCAGTACTGGCAGCTCTAGAACAAATCCTGACAGGGGTGATACAGGTAAAGAGGAGACACTGAATTCCAGAAGATCAAATCTCCTTTCCCCTTTCCATACTCCATCGGGAGACATGACACCTCTTTTACAGCAGCTGCCTACCACCATGTGATGAGTGGCATGAGGGCATAAGGCAGCTTCTAATGAATTCCCCACCCCAGGGGGCTAAGCTGATTTCCTCTCTGCTGACAATCCTCAAACCCTCTTTCCAAATTGTAAAGTGTCTTTAAAATGTGGAACATCTAACTCCCTCTCTTACAGGTCCAACTGACACCTGGGATTAAGGTCAGATATATCATGGGCCCTCTTTGTGTAAAGGTAAAATGACTCTTTGAACTGAAATAATGGATTTAAGGCACTGAGACAGAACACAGCTCCATCCAAACCCCCAGTGACATATTTACAGAACCAGGTCTGGCTGGAAACAAGGTGAAAGAAACAGTAACTCTAATTGCAGCCAGCAAAATGAACAAGCTGATTGGCTGAATGCTGGCCAAGCCCTTACCATTAAAAATACCACAGCATTGCTGCCAAAAGGGGTGTTGGGACAAATTGCCAGAGGTAACCGTTACATAAGCCAGAGCTGACCCTGCCAATTAGCCAGAAACCATGGCTGCATCTCTTCTGGCCACACTTACTCTGATAGGGCACTTGCAAGCTCTTTAGCTGTTTAAGGAATGTACCCGAAGAAATCGGTTCTTCTGTGGGACAAGAGAACTCACCTTTAGGCCAAAGCAAATTATGGGGTTAGCTCCTTGGGATTGTGAATCTGCCCATCAGTCGATAGTAGTTTCATCAAGAAAGTCGGAGAATCTCAGAGAACTCAGGCAAATGACCTTTTGCAAATTGCTGCAGCTTTTTCAGAAGAGCAAGGGTAGTAAAATCAAAGACATGTGCCTTGGCTTGCAAAAATAAAGGAAGGAAAGAAAGGCCCATCGAATTACCTCATTTTCTTTATTTAAAGATGGTTACCACCCTGACTAGCTTTGAGCTTAGCGGGCAGTTCCCTGAGAACTGTCCTCCACAAGCAAAATGAAGAAAAGCACAGAGGGCAGTTCTCCAGGTAAATCAAACAGAGCCTTTCCTGTATCGTGAAGCCCTGGAAAATGTGGATGTGTGGATGGAATTACCCAGGTAAGAACTCCTGTGCTCAATCACCTGTCACTTTTCAATCAAGCACAATAGCTATGGAGCCCTGCTGCCACCTTGGTGCTGTCATCATTTGCTACTTGATTCCCAGCCACAGGCTCCCTCTAAGAAGTCTCTCTGTTTCCTTTTTCCAGGATCATCCCCTTCCCCACCAATCCCACACACGCATACACTCACAATGTTGCATAAACAGTCCATTCAATTGATACCTATCTAAGTTCTCCTTCTAGTATACAGATTCAATCTTGCCATTCACCTGTACAAAATTCTGTTTTTTTTAATTTCTTTTTTTTTATATGTATTTCTTTTTATTTATTTATTGTTGGCTGTGTTGGGTCTTTGTGGCTGCGCGCGGTCTTTCTCTAGTTGCGGCGAGCGGGGGCTACTCTTCGTTGCGGTGCGCGGGCTTCTCATTGCGGTGGCTTCTCTTGTGGCGGAGCACGGGCTCTAGGTGCACGGGCTTCAGTAGTTGTGGCACGTGGGCTCAGTAGTCGTGGCTTGTGGGCTCTAGAGCGCAGGGCCAGTAGCTGTGGTACACGGGCTTAGTTGCTCCGTGGCATGTGGGATCTTCCCGGACCAGGGCTTGAACCCGTGTGCCCTGAATTGGCAGGCGGATTCTTAACCACTGCCCCACCAGGGAAGCCCTGTACAAAATTCTTGAGGATCACTCTGTTACCTTTAAGTCTGAGCTTGTTACAGTGAACTCCATCTAAGCCTTATCAGTACTCTTGCCCGTAAGCTCTACAGTCAAGATAGATAACAGGGCTAACAGTGGTTCTCATCATGAGCAGCACATTCTAATGATGAAGGGAGCTTCTAAAAATCCCAATGCCTAGACAGAATCCTGTACCAATTAAATCAGAATTTCTAAGGATGAAACTCAAGCATCTTGAATATTTTTTCCTGCGGTTACAAGTTTGAGAACCAGTGCATTATACCATTGTTATGGACTGAATGTTTGTGTCTGTCTTCCCCCAAATTCATATGTTGAAATCCTAACTCCCAGTGTGATATTTTTAGGAGGTCAAGCCTTTGGGAGGTGATTATGTCAGGAGGGCAGAGTCCTCATGGGTGGGCTTAGTACCTCATAAAAGAGACCCTGGAGAGGCCTCTAACTCTCTTTCTGTCGTATAAGGACACAGCAAGAAGTCAGAAGTTTGCAAACTGGATGAGGGTTCTCACCAGAATCCAATCCTGCTGGCACCCTGATCTCAGACTTCCAGCCTCCAGAATTGTGAGAATAAATTTCTGTCATTTATAAGCCGCCCCATTTACAGGATTTTGTCATAGCTGTCCCAACTAAAGCAACCACCAATTATGCTTTTGCACATGCTTTTTCCTAGGTGGGAAATATGCTATTTTACATCTTTGTGATTTTTTCCTGCTGCTCTTATAGGGCATAGGTAAAATATCTTCTCCGGCAGCTCTTCAATAACCTCCCTTGGTTTTCCCATGGCAGCCCATACATGCCTGCATCCTGATTCTGGATTTCTCTCTTTTCCTTGTGAACTGGATAAGGAAATCCTGCAGGGCAGGAATTGTGGTTCATTGGTCTTTGCATCCACAGTGTCTATTGAAGAAGGAGAACAGATGCACATCAATACCAAGCACAGACTTAGTCCTTCAAACTCTTCTTCCTGCTTCTAGAAAGCAAACAGTCCTCTGCTTACAGAAACCTCACAGGCTTCCTAGTTTTAGGAGGTAATAAAGTGAATGGAGAAGAAAGACATCTGGAAGATAAATAAGGGCATTACAACTGCCTCAGGACACTGGTGGCACTTAGGGTGGTTTACTCTCTGTTGTCTGCAACTGGGTGAGGGTCTTTTGATAACTTCCATATTGAAAGATTGCAAAATGGAATTCTGAAGGATTCGATCAAGAACGTGAATGCTCATAAACAGTTTGATTTCATGGCCTTTACTCAAATGGATTTCACTTCTTAATGCATTTTGGCAAGGTATGCTCCACAATGTATGAGGAGGGAAGGACTTTTAGGTAAGTGCCAACTGGGACCTTGGTTTCCATTAAGAGGAAACTCAGAACTCTTCTAAACAAAAAAGGGCTCCTGGACACAATGCAAGGACATTGTGAGAAGAGATCCAGAGTTAGCAATAAGGATACAAACATGAAAGCAATTCTTTGCCGGAAAGACTTTTTTAAAATCCCGAGATCTGCAGGCCAGGGCCTGCCACTGGAATTGGCAAAAGTAGAAGAAACAACTGACTTTCCTTTTGGCTTTTGCCACAAGTACGATCGCTCTGTGATTCTTGCCCAAAGTCTCTATGTGAGATGCTTGGTGTGGATTCCAAAGCTCCTGCCTTCTGATGCTAGCATGGAAGACATAACACACTCTTTTTCCTCTCTTTCCAGTGGAAAGAGTTTTAGAAAATAAGCTGCTTTGAACAATATGTTGAAAATCACATTTATTTTTCAACATAGGTGGTGCCTTGATCGTTCCTGCTTAGGAAAACCACAGGGACATATAAAGGCAAAGCATTAGGTACAAAAAGCAATTACAGAGCAATATTTTTCCTTTCCTTTCCTTTGTCTTTTTTGGAATTCTCCTAGTAATTCTTTTGAGAGAATTTTTACACTTTTTATGATATTGACCTTCTTATGTTAAGGAGGGCCTATTTCCAGGAGCAAATACAGCAAGGCACAAGAACTGTCTTCTAAAGAACTTGTATTCTAGTGCAGACATAGCTTTCAGTAATTGCCTATGTCTCAAGACAGACAGAGAAGAAAATTGAGAGATTACAGGGTGAGTGCATAGTAAACGTTTGGCCCAGAATCTACATCCTGCAAAGTTCTTAGTCATCAAGTTAATCCTTTGTCTCTACTTCTTCTTTGGATGCAATGATGTTAGATTGAACCATATAAAACTATCATTTCTATAGGTCAAAACCTGTTAGATACCAGCAGTTACATGTAGTTCACTCTAACAGTAAACTGATTTCAAAGTAATTAGAGACATGGAACACCTGAGATAAATGAGTCCTCTTTGAATTTCATCTTTAAATTTCAACCTCCTTAACATTAAAAAAAATTAGACAACATTTGGAGAGCATTTTTTTTAAAGTTATTTATGTTTATTGTAGAAAATTTGGAAAATTCAGAGAACTTTAAAAAATAAATATCACCTATAAATCTAATCACCAGAAATGACCACTGTTAATGTTTTGGTGTATTCCTTTCCAATTTTTAGTCTGTGCATAAAAATCTTTATACTATTAGGATTGGGTCATATATAGTTTCATATTCTGTTTTTTAACTTAATCTGTTGGAACATTTCCCCACAATGTGAAATAGTCACCAAAATATTATTTTAAAGGCTACAAGGTATTCAATCATATCAGTATAGCATAATTTATTTAACCAGTCCCCTGTTATTAGGACACTTAGGTTGTTTCCAGTTTTCCCAGTTAGAAATAATACTGCAATAAACATCTTTGATGAAAATCTCTCCTCACATCTCTAATTGTTCCCTATGCAAAATTCTTTCTTTTTTTTTTTTTTTTTTTGGCCACACGTCATCTGGGATCTTAGTTCCCCGACCAGGGATCAAACCAGCACCCTCTGCAGTGGAAGTGCGAAGTCTTAACCACTGGACCTAGAGAGTACTTATTATGGGTTCAGGGCTGTGTTAAATGACTTGCAGGAAGTCTCATTTCATGTTTACAACCATTCTGTTAGGTTAGTATTATGATTACCCCCAATTTACAGATTAAAGAACTGAGGCTTATAAAAGTTAAGTAAATTGTCCAAGGGCACCTATCTTGTAAGGGACAAAGAGCTGGGACTTAAAACTGAGTTCTGACTGACACCCAGGTCCTGCTTCAAACCCTATGCAGGAGCCAGTTGGGCCATTTCCAAGGATCAATTTATAAGGGGTACAAAAACATTGCAGCAGATGTAAGGAAATGAAATAAAATTACCATAATTCTTCTTGGGATGAGTGCTGTGTGTTGGTTAGGAGAAATACTTTGATAGGCTGCGTGGTTTGGGAGGAGGGGAGGGTGAAAGGTGACAGCCCCCAGGAGATGTGAGCGCTCCAAGGCAGCAGTCACTCAGGTAGTGTGACGGTACCAAGACAAGATGTGTTAGCCACCATGGCTACTCGTTCACATGGTTTGAAGTGAGTAATCACTGGATTATTGTCCTCCATTCTCAAGTTTCCACAAGTTTCCCCAAATGGATTCCTCAGTTCCATGACTCACCAAAGGCTTTTGTTTGAACCAATATTAAACCTTGGGGTGTGACAAATGGGCTTGTCAATCCCTTGTCAGTGTGTATACAGTTCATTATTTTGTGCTGTTTTTATACTGTACACTCTCCAAGTAGCTGGTCCAAGCAGACACTTTATGCAAATCCTTCAGTGGAAAAAAAAAAGCAAGGCACAGTTTAGAAGGGTGCACATTTGGTGATCAAATAACTGAAAGCATGCTGTAGCAAAAGATCCAAAAGCATTAAAAACATCCCCAAATATTTCCCAGCCAGTTTTATTTTTCCACTGCTCATAAGCCACTAACTCTGCCTCTCAGTTGCGTGAGGGTTTAAGCATCTTTCCAACTCAGAAACTACCATGGCTTCCCGAAGCACACACATCCGGACTTTCAATAGGAAGTTGCAGCAAGAGGCAGGCTTGTCTCCAAAATTGTCCATTACGAACAAGCCTCAGAACTTTTGATCTTAATTAGCTAAACAAGCTCCTAGGGCTTTATTGGTAGAGCCAGCTCAATTAATTGACTTAGTCACATTTTTCCCATTTGGCACACAGTTTTGGTCATAGTGACTTAAGAAGATGACCAAGCTATGCAAAGAAATTTTATCAGAGGAAAAATAATACTAGAACATATAAACACCATGTCTTGTGACCTATAACTTAAAGTGCCCAGTGTGTTGTACATGGTAAGCTCCAACTCTTGTACTTCATTTGATTCTTATCACCATGTATTTAACAAATACAAAAACCACACATGAGCACCAACCAATTGGAACAGACTTTGTAATAACTGGCCTCTGCTTACCTCTTTGTACCATCAAAATATGGGTCTTGATGTTTAAGGTAGACTTAATGTTGAGGCAGAAAGATATAAACCCTGTAAGCAAGATAACTTCAGAATTTTCTTTTCATCTATTATTAACTCCTAGGGATTTGATAGATAACTTAAAAACAAAGTGGACTGAATACCCAGACATCTGCACACAGCTCTTCCTTTGGTTCCTTCCTTTGTTCAAATTCTGGATTTGCAAAGAAATCACTGTATAGGGCTGTGTGCATAGAACTCTGTACACTCCATATAGGTTCAATTAGGGGATTTATAATGGTAACTATTTCTATACTTTGTTTTTATTTTTGTGTTGATTTTAGAGATTAATCCCCATAATTCTTCTGAAGAAAAGAGCTAAGGCATCCTCAAAGGAATTAAAAAGCATTCAGACTGAACCACGGTGCTAGGCCATAAGCAACTTTTCTTCATGATTAGTCTTTGTTTAGAATATGATGTTCTATCTCCAGATATTTATGTGACAGCCATTTAGACTATTTATTCCTCTTGAATACAGTGAGGAAAATTCTTTTTTTATAGCAACTCCTACTCACCCCAACTCCTTCCCATTTTGTGATAGCCTTTTACACTGCAGGCAGCAGAGAAGGCTTGAAGACTTCTCAGCCTGTCTTTGGTAAGGAGGTCAGGATGCTCTTCCCTTTATCTTTTACCTAAGTGTGGATCAAAGTGAAGCCAAATGATCTCCAGGGACAGGACTGACCAGCAGCTTCCGCATTTTCTTTCTCCTCTTCATTCATATACCTGGCCCAATTCAGGTAGGATGTGAAAATGCTAACTATTGACTGGTAGAAATGATCCGCGTCAACGCCGAGGGGAAAGCAGTACAGCGATGGACAATGTGCTCTCAGGCAGAGGAGAATGAACTTGTACCCTGGAGGTCCAGGAATGTCACATGCTACATGGTATGCTACAAGCTGGAAAGGTTTTCAACGTTCTAGATTTGATCATTAAAAATGCAACATGATTATACTTCTTTCTACTCCAATATATGTCTGTTTACCTACAAAAATATTTTCTATTACTTACCATGGAATGAAGTTAACTTACCATGGAATCAAATGACTTCTTAGAATCAAGTTTTAAGACAACATACTATGTTTTTCCTATGGAATCATGTGTCCTCTGGCATACCAGCTTGAGAATCTCACATGTAGATGAAAGAGTGTTGTACCTAGAGAATGAGGCCTGGATTCTAATCCTGACTCTGTCAGTAATATTTTCTTTAATCTTGATTATTTTGTTTAATATCCCTGTTTCCCCTTTAAATGAAGAAAAATATTTTCAATATATTGCAATTATAAAATTCTATAAAGCTTATATTTTTGTGTTATAATTTTATACATATTATCTTTAGAACAAGTTAGGTCATATTTAAAAATTCCTGAAAACATCTGATGCTCCTAGAAAAGAGAATGGAGTAGCCATGAAAAGTAAACATAAGAAATATTTCCTAGAGCAGTAGCAAGAGTTTATTGAAGTCGGGAAGACTGAATTGAGACTCAGAAATCAACACCAGTGATTGGTAAACTTGAGCTTCAAGATTTCTACCGTTTTCTGCCTTTTGCATTTAAAAGTGCTCAATAATCAAGAAAAAACATTTACTAAAATTATGTATGCATTGTCTTTCACATAGCAAAACCACTTCAAAAAATCTATTCCGAAGCTATGCTAGCAAAAACACAGGCATGGGGCTTCCCTGGTGGCGCAGTGGTTGAGAATCTGCCTGCCAATGCAGGGGACACGGGTTCGAGCCCTGGTCTGGGAAGATCCCACATGCCGCGGAGCAACTAGGCCCGTGAGCCACAACTACTGAGCCTGCGCGTCTGGAGCCTGTGCTCCGCAACAAGAGAGGCCGCGATAGTGAGAGGCCCGCGCACCACGATGAAGAGTGTAACTGATTCACTTTGTTATAAAGCAGAAACTAACACACCATTGTAAAGCAATTATACTCCAATAAAGATGTTAAAAAAAAAAAAAAGAGTGGCCCCCCGCTGGCCGCAACTACAGAAAGCCCTCACACAGAAACGAAGACCCAACACAGCCAAAAATAAATAAATTAATTAATAAATTAAAAAAAAAAAAAAACTCTACCATTTAAAAAAAAAACAAAACAAAACACAGGCATGGCATATATATAATAGCAAAAGACTAGAACCAATCTAAAAGTTATTACTAAGGCACTGGTTGAATAAACAATGGTTTGTCCACATGATGGAGTATTATAAAGTTGTAAACAAGGCATGATATATAATGCAATGGATTTATCTCTATAGTATAGAAAGTAAAAGAAAAAGGAGAAATATGAGCATAATATAGTTCACCTAAGAAAGGAATGAATATGAATATATATATTCATATTTGTGAAATGGAAAGATAAACCAAAAACGCCAATTTGTTAAAAATACCATCTGTAGGGGGAGGGAGGAAGCAGGGTGGAGGAGCAGGGATAGTCATAGACTTCTTTGAATATACTTTGCTTCGTAAATTTTACTTTGGAATTTTTGCATAATTATAAACAAAAATAAATTTTAAAAAAGCAATGTCTAAAAACCAAAAGCAACATTGAAACAAACAAACCTAGGCATTTATCAGGTTGGTAGCATAACTGCCTGGAAGGAGTTATTTCAATCAACTTTTCAACAGAGTAAATTGATTGTAAGTTCCTAACAGGATATGTCATAAGGCAAAAAGAATTACAGGAAATAAAATAATAAATCTTAAAATATTTTCAGTAACCACATTGTTGGAGATAGTATTGGTATTGCTATTATAAGATTTTTTTTTTTTAATTCTAAGATTTTTACACATGAATTGTAGGATAAATCAAATGAGTAATTACATTGGTTCGTTGGGAACTGGGATTTTCTGTGTGGGAGGAAAGAGAAACAGACGAGAGATAAAGCTAAGTAAAAACACTGTAGTCCTGATTTAAATGAAAATTATAAGTAGAAGCTTATAAATAGCTTATCTTTTGAAAAGAAGCAACTTTCCTACTCATATTCATCGAACAGGTCTAGAAACAGTAGCTTCTCCCTAATCAATGTGCCCCCATATTGCCCACACTCTCAAAATCCCACTGAAGGAAAACAGGGCTGCTTAGAGAAAAGGCCTATCCTGGGCCTGGGGCAGGAAATGTACAAGACAAGCCTGGAATATCTTGTCCTACAGGACAGCAAGGAATCACTCAAAGGCTTCGATGGTTGTACCAGCAGGTCTCAGGTGCAATGATGGTCTAGAACCAGAACGTATAGGCTCATTAGAGCTGATTGTTAAATATCCAGAATTTTCTGACCCTGTTGTTAAAATGTTGGTAGCTTGAGATCAGCCACATTGGGAGACTTTACACCAAAGAAATCGGCAAATGCTACATATTACAACCTTTTTTTTTTTTTTAACCTTGACTGCCTCTTTGCCAACATGACAGAATATGGGAGTCAATTTGAGGAGGCTACTATGGACAGAGGGAAGACATTTTGAGCATCAATAAGAATAATAATTGCAATGGACTGAAACGTATCAAAAATAATTAAATCTATGTGTTCATAATGGTATCATTCCTCCCACACCTCCAAAGCACACAATTTCATTGGTCACCTATGGGGTAATCAGACTTCTAATTTGAAAACTGGTAAAGAAGGAGAAAGGACCAAACATTTATCTTGTCTTTTCTATGGAAAATGTCAGGGGAAACAGAGTTGATAGGGAAAGCTTCTTTTTCTAAACCTATGCCAGACGATAAATGATAAAAGAATGACAGATTATCAGCATTTACAATCCCTAATTAATGAATGAATCTTAGCAATGAACGATAGTATCTGCTAACATGACCAAATGGAAGAGAATCAGAAATTTGCGTACCTGTAAAACACCATCCATGAAATAGTCTTGCCTCTCTAACTCTGCACTCCCCAACCCCCAAAATTAACCTCTATAGCTAATTACCACTTTATAGGAAATATAGGAAAAAAGCAATTAGTTAATGAAAACCGTGCAATCAGCAAAATTTATACTGTTGGAAACTCTGCAGGACAAATTCTGCAATTTCTTCAAAAAAATGCAAAGACATATAAAAAGATGGGAACAGGGGAGAGAGATAGAGAAAGAATATCTATAGATTAAACGAGACTTAAGAAAAAATCAGTCACTTGCAATGTATGAAACTTATTTCAATCCCTAGTCCAACAAACTGTGAAGGACAAAAATAAAACATCATTAAGACTACAATCAGGGAAATTTGAACAATGACTGAACATTTAAAGTTACTGAGGAATTGTTAAATTTTAAAGTAGAATAATGGCATCGTGGCTATGTTTTTAAAATGAATTCCCATTTTAGGGATACTTGCTGAAATATTTATGGATGAAATGACATGTTATCTAGAGTTTGTTTCGACATAATGAGTGGGCGAGGGTAAAGGTAGCTAAGGGTATAGAACTCAGCTACTCCAAGAGTAATCCACTGGCCACAGAATCTACATCACCTAGGAATTTATTAGAAATGGAGCATCTCAGACCCAAGCTTAAACTATTAAAAGCTTCACCTCACTTTCCCTAACTTAGCTCCCGGGCTGTTACTTTACCCACAGCACATTCCCTAACTGACCCTGAGGGGTCCTCACAGGGCACACTCCAAACATCGTTAACTTTAGGGCCATTTCTAACTGAGTTCCAGATACTCTACCCCAAGATCCGCAAGTAGTCTTCATAGATGCAAAGATTTCTCTGCTCATAGATCCCGAACAGCTTCTCTGCAAACTGTTTTTTAGGCTCTCCAGGAGAGGTGAGCAGGCCGTGATGCTCTCTGACAGGAATGATTGGTACAGCTCATGAGGAGACGAAGTTTTCCAGCTGGCTCCTTACCATGGCCCAGCTGCACTTGTTACAAAGATCACTGTTATTTCCTCGGTGATTTTCAAAAATATTTTAACACCATTATGAAAGCAACAAAGGGAAGGGAAAGGAAGAGCTCTGTACACATGGATGGAGCATTGCATTTTTCCTTGGTCAAGTACGAAATAGGAGTGAGGTTCAGGGGCTCAACCGGACTAGAGGAGAATCAAGAAAACAAAGATCATTTTGTCTGTGTTTTCAATTAGGCCAAGTTCTTTTAACCCACAAATGCAATTTTCACCATGGTTTAAAAAATCTACTCAACTTACTGCATTTATACATTGTCCCAACTCATTGTCAGTCTTCCCTCCTTTTGTTGTTTTTTTTTTTTTCCTAACTTATACAAATAATTGCCAGGTAATTCAGAATCTAAGGTCTTTTGTGGATCACCCTGCCTAGAAATTTAATAACCAAAGCCAGTTAGTATTACGCAAATTCCATTCTGTATTTGGACGTGCAATAATGTTCTTTTAAGTATTTGGGAAAAAAGTAAGTTTTAGAAGTAATCAAGTAAATGCAAAGGAAAATAGTGATACGTCACCTTCACCTCTAGACTGACAAGTGCTACACAGGGATGAGGAAAAGGCAGCACACTCTAGCAGTGCTGATAAGAGAGTGATGGGGAAAGCTTACTAGACAAAAATTTAGCGTTATGTATCAGCAGCCTTTAAAAAAAACCAGCTTCATTGAAGTATAACTGTCATACAATAAACTGCCCATATTTTAATTGTACAATTGGATAGGTTTTAACATATGTTTATACCAGTGAAATCGTCATCTTTATCAAAATAATAAGCATATTCAGCACCCCTCAAAATCCCTCATACCCCTTAGTAATCTCACTTTGATGATCATCCCTGACATTCCCTCATGTCCACAACCATAACCTAGAAGATGATTGAGATGAAATCATACAGAATGTATTCTTTTGTCTACCCTCTTTCATTCAGCATAATTACTTTGATAATTATCTATGTTGTAGCACACATCAATAGTTTATTCTGTTTGAATGATTACTAGCTGCTATGGACTAAATATTTGTGTCTCTCCCTCCGTACCCCCAATTCATATGTTGAAGTCCTAATGTGATTGTGATGGTATTTGGAGGAGGGGCATTTGGGAGGTAACTACACCATGATGGTGGAGCCTTCATGATGGGATTAGCAGCCTTGTAAAAAGAGGAAGAGAGCTAGCCCTCTCTCTCTCCATCATGTGAGGATACAATGAGAGGATGGCTGCCTGAAAACCAGGGATTGGACCTTCACCAAGAACACAACTATGTTGGCACCCTGGCATCCAGAACTGTGAAACATAGATGTTTGTTTAAGCCACCCAGTCTATGGTATTCTGTTACAGCAGCCTTAACTAAGACACTAGAATTCCATTGTATGGACATGCCACAGTTTGTTTATCTATTTGCCCGTAGATAGAAATTTGGGTGGTTTCAGGTGTTTGGCTATTACAAATACAGCTCTGTGAATGTGCGTGTACTGGTCTTTGTGTGGACTTAACGATTTTTTTTCCTTGGGCAACTACCTAGGAGTAGAATGGCTGGATCACATGGCAGGAATGACTTTTTAAGAAATTGCCAAACTTTTTCGTAATGATTGGACCATTTACATTCCCAGAAACCATGTATGAGAGTTCTAATTCCTCAACACCCTGGTCATAACTCGGTTTTAACAGTCTTTTTATTGTTTGCCCTTCTAGTGGGTGTATAGTGGTATCTTGTGATTTTAGTTTGCATTTCTCTAAAGACTCATGGTGTTGAGCCCCTTTCCTTCCATTTGCCATCTTTATATCTTTTTTTCGTAAAGTGACAATTCAAATGTTTTGCCCTCTTTTTTGAAAATGTTGCGGTTTTTTTTAATCATTAAGTTTTGAGGGGTCATTATATATTCTTGATACAAGTCCTTCTTCTGTTATATGTTTTGCAAATATTTTCTCTGTCTGCAGCATGTCTTTCACACCTAATAGTATCTTACAAGGAGTAGAGGATTTTAATTTTTATGAAGTCCATTTAATCAATTTGTTCTTTTATGAATCATGCTTTGGGTATCTTATCAAAGAAAGAGTTGTCTAACACCACAAGGTTACAAAGATTTCTCCAATGTTTTTGTCTAGAAATTTTAGAGTTTTAGATATACTTTTAAGTGTACCGTCCATTTTAAGTATGTGTGTGTCTATGTGTGTGTGCATGTGTTGCAAGGTATGGGTCAAGTTCACTTATTTATATGTGGATATCCATTGTACTAAGACAATTTGTTAAAATATCTTTTACCACTGAATTGCCGTTACTTTGAGAAAATCAGTGGTGGTCTACTTGAGTACTTGCTCTTCTGTTTGTCTTGATTACTGTAGTTTTATAAGTCTTGAAATCAGGTAGTGTTAATCCTCCCACTTTGTTCTTTCTCTTCAAAGTTGCTTTAGCTCTTCTAGGTGAATTTCCATATGAATTTCATATGAATCTGTTTTTCAATGTCTATAGAAAGTCTGGTGGAATTTTGATTGGGATTGCATTGAATCTATACAGTAATTGGGGGATAATTGATATCTTATCCATATTGAGTCTTTTCCCCATGAACATGGCATATCTCTTCATTTATTTGTCTTCTTTAATTTATCTCAACAGTGTTTTCTAATTTTTAGTATACATTACTTTCACAACATCTATTTTATTTATCTCCAAGTATGTCATATTTTAGTGCTATTGTAAATAGTACTATCTTAACTTACAATATTTGATCATTTGTGGCTATTATATAGAATTATAATTGATTTTCATATATTGACTAAACTCACTTATTAGATTTAGGAGCTTTTTAAGACATTCTATTGCATTTTCCACATAGCCAATCATCATCTTCAAATAAAAACAGTTTCACTTCATTTCCAATCTAGATGCCTTTGATATCTTCTTCTTGCCGTTTCCACTGTCTAGAACTTTCAGAACAATGTTGAATAGAAATTTCAAAATGGATATCTTGAATTTCTATGATCTTGGTTAGAAAGCTTTTAGTATATCACCATTAATCTTAATGTGAGCTATAGGTATTAATTATACCTATAGGTATATAATCTTCATCAGATTCCCTTCTATTCCTAACTTGCCAAGAGTTTGTTTTTTTTAATCAGTAATCAATGTTAAATTTGCCAAATACTTTTTCTGAATCAATTGACATAATCTCAGCCTGTTATATTCTGCAGCTTGTTAGTGTATGGCAGATTACATTAATGGACTTGTCAATATTGAACTAGCTTTGTTTTCTTGGAAAAACTGCTTGGTTGTGGTATATATTTCTTTGTGTATATTGTTGGATTCAAATTACCAAATTTTGATTAGAAGTTTTGTATCTATGTCCGTAAGGGATACAGATCATTAGTTTTCTATTCTTGTAATGCCTTTGGTTTTGGTATCAGGGTAATGTTTGCCTCACAGAATGGGTTGGGAGGTATTCACTTCTCTTCAGTTTCCCAGAAGAGTTTGTGGATAACTTGCATTAGTTAGTCTTTAAATATTTGGTAGAATTCATCACAGAAGGCATCTGAGACTGAAGTTGCCTTTGTGGTAAGATTTTAACTAAAACTTCAATTTTTAAGATAAGTATAGGACTGTTCAAATTATTTCTTCTTGAATGAGTTTTAGTAGTTTGCATCTTTTGAGGAATTCATCTATTTCATCCAAGTTGAAGAACTTATTGCCATAAAACTGTTCATAAAATTTCCTTATCCTTTTAATATATGTAGAATCTGTAGAGATGTCACTTTTCTCAGTCCTAATATTGGTAACTTTTGTCTTCCTTCTGTTTTTCCTCATTAGTCTATCTAGAGGCTTATTAATTTTATAGATTTTGAAGAATCAGTTTTTCATTTCATTGATTTTTTTTCTATAGTTTTTCTGTTTTCTATTTTATTTATTTTTGCTCTCTTGTTTACTATAGCCTTTATTCTACTTCAGGTTTATTTTCTCTTATGTTTTTGATTTCTTAGGGTGGAAGCTGAGGTCATTCACTTGTTTTTCAGGTGTTTAGGACCCTAAATTTCTTCCTGAGTACTACTTTGACAGCATCTCACAAATTTTGAATTATTAGGCTTTTATTTTCATTCATTTGAAAATACTTTCAATCTCCCTTTTGCTTTCATTGACCCATGGGTTATTTAGAAGTAGATTATTTAGTTTCTAAACATTTGGGGACTTTCCAGAGATCTTTTACAAATTCATTTCTGGGGAGGGATAAATTAGGATTTTGGGATTAGCATATACAAACTACTATATATAAAATAGATAAACAACAAGGTCTTACTGTATAACACAGGGAACTATATTCAATATCCTATAATAAACCATAATGGAAAAGAATATGTATATATACATGTCACTGAATCACTTTGCTGTACACCAGAAACTAACACAACACTGCAAATCAACTATACTTCAATTTTAAAAATGATTAGATTAAAAGTAAAAAAAAATAATTCCTAATTTAATTCTATTGTGGCCAGAAATCATACTCTGTATAACTCGAATCTTTTTCATCTTATTGAGATTTGTTTCATGCTTCAGAATACAATCTGTTTTGGTAAATGTTATGTGCTCTTAAAAATAATGTGTTTTCTGCTCTTGTGGAGTAGAATGTTCTATAAATGTCACTTAGGTCAAGTTGGTTGATAGCGCTAGTCAAATTTTCTGTACCCTTGCTGATTTGCTGTCTTAGTTCTATCAGTATTGAGAGAGATATTGAAATCTTTGACTATCATTGTTAATTTGTCTTGTTCTCTCTGCAGTTCTGTTTTCGCTTCATCTGTTTTTAAGGTTTATGACTGGGTGTATAAACATTTAAGATTGTTATGAGCTGTTGAAGAATTTATTTTTTTTGTTATTGTGAAAGAATCTTCTCATCCCAGGAAATATTTTCTGCTCTGAAATATACTCTGTCTGATATGAATATAGCCACTTCAGCTTTCATTTGATCAGTGTTAACATGGTATGTCTTTTTTTTTTTTTTTTTTTTTTAGGTTTTCAAAAATTATTTTTATTTATGTATTTTTCTTGAGATATAGTTGTTTTACAATATTATATTAGTTTCTGCTGTACAACATAGTGATTCAAAAATTTTATAGCTTATACTTCATTTAAAGTTATTATAAAATATTGCCTCCTGTTTTCTTTTTGACAGTAATTCCCCTTGGATTCCTGGAACATTTTTTGATTTTCCTTTTCAGTATTTATCACTTTATCTTATTCTTTTTTTTTTTTTTAAACATCTTTATTGAAGTATAATTGCTTTACAATGGTGTGTTACTTTCTGCTTTATAACAAAGTGAATCAGTTATACATATACATATGTTCTCATATCTCTTCCCTCTTGCATCTCCCTCCCTCCCACCTCCCTATCCCACCCCTCTAGGTGGTCACAAACCACCGAGCTGATCTCCCTGTGCTATGCGGCTGCTTCCCACTAGCTATCTATTTTACATTTGGTAGTGTATATATGTCCATGCCACTCTCTCACCCTGTCACATCTCACCCCTCCCCCTCCCCATATCCTCAAGTCCATTCTCTAGTAGGTCTGTGTCTTTATTCCCGTCTTGCCACTAGGTTCTTCATGACCTTTTTTTTTTTTTTTTTTTCCCCTTAGATTCCATATATATGTGTTAGCATACTGTATTTCTTTTTCTCTTTCTGACTTACTTCACTCTGTATGACAGACTCTAACTCCATCCACCTCATTACAAATACCTCCATTTCATTTCTTTTTATGGCTGAGTAATATTCCATTGTATATACGTACCACATCTTCTTTATCCATTCATCCGATGATGGACATCTAGGTTGCTTCCATGTCCTGGTTACTGTAAACAGAGCTGCAATGAATATTTTGGTACATGACTCTTTCTGAATTATGGTTTTCTCAGGGTATATGCCCAGTAGTGGGATTGCTGGGTCGTATGGTAGTTCTATTTTTAGTTTTTTAAGGAACCTCCATACTGTTCTCCACAGTGGCTGTATCAATTTACATTCCCACCAACAGTGCAAGAGTGTTCCCTTTTCTCCACACCCTCTCCAGCATTTTTTTTTTTAATTATTTATTTATTTATTTATTTATTTATTTATTTATTTATTTATTTTTGGCTGCATTGGGTCTTCGTTGCTGTGCGTGGGCCCTCTCCAGCTGTGGCGAGCGGGGGCTACTCTCTGTTGCGGCGCGCGGGCTTCTCACTGTGGTGGCCTCTCCCGCTGTGGAGCACGGGCTCCAGGCACACGCGCTTCAGTAGTTGTGGCACGCGGGCCCAGCAGCCGTGACTTGCGGGCTCTAGAGCACAGGCTCAGCAGCTGTGGCGCATGGGCCCAGTTGCTCCGCGGCACGTGGGAGCCTCCCGGACCAGGGCTCGAACCCGTGTCCCCCGCACTGGCAGGCGGACTCCCAACCACTGCACCACCAGGGAAGTCCCTCCAGCATTTATTGTTTCTAGATTTTTTGATGATGGCCATTCTGACCGGTGTGAGATGATACCTCATTGTAGTTTTGATTTGCATTTCTCTAATGATTAATGATGTTGAGCATTCTTTCATGTGTCTGTTGGCAATCTGTATATCTTCTTTGGAGAAATGTCTATTTAGGTCTTCTGCCCATTTTTGGATTGGGTTGTTTGTTTTTTTTGTTATTGAGCTGCATGAGCTGCTTGTAAATCCTGGAGATTAATCCTTTGTCAGTTGCTTCATTTGCAAATATTTTCTCCCATTCTGAGGGTTGTCTTTTGGTCTTGTTTATGGTTTCCTTTGCTGTGCAAAAGCTTTTAAGTTTCATTAGGTCCCATTTGTTTATTTGTGTTTTTATTTCCATTTCTCTAGGAGCTGGGTCAAAAAGGATCTTGCTGTGATTTATGTCATAGAGTGTTCTGCCTATGTTTTCCTCTAAGAGTTTGATAGTGTCTGGCCTTACACTTAGGTCTTTAATCCATTTTGAGTTTATTTTTGTGTATGGTGTTAGGGAGTGTTCTAATTTCATACTTTTACATGTACCTGTCCAATTTTCCCAGCACCACTTATTGAAGAGGCTGTCTTTTCTCCACTGTATATGCTTGCCTCCATTATCAAAGATAAGGTGACCATATGTGCGTGGGTTTATCTCTGGGCTTTCTATCCTGTTCCATTGATCTATATTTCTGTTTTTGTGCCAATACCAAACTGTCTTGATTACTGTAGCTTTGTAATATAGTCTGAAGTCAGGGAGCCTGATTCCTCCAGCTCCATTTTTCATTCTCAAGATTGCTTTGGCTATTCGGGGTCTTTTGTGTTTCCATACAAATTGTGAAATTTTTTGTTCTAGTTCTGTGAAAAATGCCAGTGGTAGTTTGATAGGGATTGCATTGAATCTGTAGATTGCTTTGGGTAGCAGAGTCATTTTCACAATGTTGATTCTTCCAATCCAACAACATGGTATATCTCTCCATCTATTTGTATCATCTTTAATTTCTTTCATCAGTGTCCTATAATTTTCTGCATACAGGTCTTTTGTCTCCTTAGGTAGGTTTATTCCTAGATATTTTATTCTTTTTGTTGCAATGGTAAACGGGAGTGTTTTCTTAATTTCACTTTCAGATTTTTCATCATTAGTATATAGGAATGCAAGAGATTTCTGTGCATTAATTTTGTATCCTGCTACTTTACCAAATTCATTGATTAGCTCTAGTAGTTTTCTGGTAGCATCTTTAGGATTCTCTATGTATAGTATCATGTCATCTGCAAACAGTGACAGTTTTACTTCTTCTTTTCCGATTTGGATTCCTTTTATTTCTTTTTCTTCTCTGATTGCTGTGGCTAACACTTCCAAAACTATGTTGAATAATAGTGGTGAGAGTGGGCAACCTTGTCTTGTTCCTGACCTTAGTGGAAATGGTTTCAGTTTTTCACCATTGAGGACAATGTTGGCTGTGGGTTTGTCATATATGGCCTTTATTATGTTGAGGAAAGTTCCTTCTATGCCTACTTTCTGCAGAGCTTTTATCATAAATCGGTGTTGAATTTTGTCGAAAGCTTTCTCTGCATCTATTGAGATGATCATATGGTTTTTCTCCTTCAATTTGTTAATATGATGTATCACGTTGATTGATTTGCATATATTGAAGAATCCTTGCATTCCTGGAATAAACCCCACTTGATCATGGTGTATAATCCTTTTAATGTGCTGTTGGATTCTGTTTGCTAGTATTTTGTTGAGGATTTTTGCATCTATGTTCATCAGTGATATTGGCCTGTAGTTTTCTTTCTTTGTGACATCTTTGTCTGGTTTTGGTATCAGGGTGATGGTGGCCTCATAGAATGAGTTTGGGAGTGTTCCTCCCTCTGCTGTATTTTGGAAGAGTTTGAGAAGGATAGGTGTTAGCTCTTCTCTAAATGTTTGATAGAATTCGCCTATGAAGCCATCTGGTCCTGGGCTTTTGTGTGTTGGAAGATTTTTAATCACAGTTTCAATTTCAGTGCTTGTGATTGGTCTGTTCATATATTCTATTTTTTCCTGGTTCAGTCTTGGCAGGTTGTGCATTTCTAAGAATCTGTCCATTTCTTCCAGGTTGTCCATTTTACTGGCATAGAGTTGCTTGTAGTAATCTCTCATGATCGTTTGTATTTCTGCAGTGTCAGTGGTTACTTCTCCTTTTTCATTTCTAATTCTATTGATTTGAGTCTTCTCCCTTTTTCTCTTGATGAGTCTGGCTAATGGTTTATCAATTTTGTTTATCTTCTCAAAGAACCAGCTTTTAGTTTCATTGATTTTTGCTATTGTTGCCTTCATTTCTTTTTCATTTATTTCTGATCTGATCTTTATGATTTCTTTCCTTCTGCTAGCTTTGGGGTTTTTTTGTTCTTCTTTCTCTAATTGCTTTAGGTGCAAGGTTAGGTTGTTTATTCGAGATGTTTCCTGTTTCTTGATGTAGGCTTGTATTGCTATAAACTTCCCTCTTAGAACTGCTTTTGCTGCATCCCATAGGTTTTGGGTCGTCGTGTCTCCATTGTCATTTGTTTCTAGGTATTTTTTGATTTCCCCTTTGATTTCTTCAGTGATCACTTCGTTTTTAAGTAGTGTATTGTGTAGCCTCCATGTGTTTGTATTTTTTACAGATCTTTTCCTGTAATTGATATCTAGTCTCATAGCGTTGTGGTCAGAAAAGATACTTGATACGATTTCAATTTTCTTAAATTAACAAGGCTTGATTTGTGACCCAAGATATGATCTATCCTGGAGAATGTTCCATGAGCACTTGAGAAAAATGTGTATTCTGTTGTTTTTGGGTGGAATGTCCTATAAATATCAATTAAGTCCATCTTGTTTAATGTATCATTTAAAGCTTGTGTTTCCTTATTTATTTTCATTTTGGATGATCTGTCCATTGGTGAAAGTGGGGTGTTAAAGTCCCCTACTATGATTGTGTTACTGTCGATTTCCCCTTTTATGGCTGTTAGTATTTGCCTTATGTATTGAGGTGCTCCTATGTTGGGTGCATAAATATTTACAATTGTTATACCTTCCTCTTGGATTGATCCCTTGATCATTATATAGTGTCCTTCTTTGTCTCTTGTAATAGTCTTTATTTTAAAGTCTATTTTGTCTGATATGAGAATTGCTACTCCAGCTTTCTTTTGATTTCCATTTGCATGGAATATCTTTTTCCATCCCCTCACTTTCAGTCTGTATGTGTCTCTAGGTCTGAAGTGGGTCTCTTGTAGACAGCATATATATGGGTCTTGTTTTTGTATCCATTCAGCCAGTCTGTGTCTTTTGGTGGGAGCATTTAATCCATTTACATTTAAGGTAATTATCGATATGTATGTTCCTATTCCCATTTTCTTAAATGTTTTGGGTTTGTTATTGTAGGTGTTTTCCTTCTCTTGTGTTTCTTGCCTAGAGAAGTTCCTTTAGCATTTGTTGTAAAGCTGGTTTGGTGGTGCTGAACTCTCTCAGCTTTTGCTTGTCTGTAAAGTTTTTAATTTCTCCATCAAATCTGAATGAGATCCTTGCTGGGTAGAGGAACCTTGGTTATAGGTTTTTCTCCTTCATCACTTTAAGTATGTCCTGCCACTCCCTTCTGGCTTGCAGAGTTTCTGCTGAAAGATCAGCTGTTAACCTTATGGGGATTCCCTTGTGTGTTATTTGTTGTTTTTCCCTTGCTGCTTTTAATATGTTTTCTTTATATTTAATTTTTGATAGTTTGATTAATATGTGTCTTGGTGTGTTTCTCCTTGGATTTATCCTGTATGGGACTCTCTGTGCTTCCAGGACTTGATCAACTATTTCCTTTCCCATATTAGGGAAGTTTTCAACTATAATCTCTTCAAATATTTTCTCAGTCCCTTTCTTTTTCTCTTCTTCTTCTGGGACCCCTATGATTCGAATGTTGGTGCGTTTAATGTTGTCCCAGAGGTCTCTGAGACTGTCCTCAGTTCTTTTCATTCTTTTTTCTTTATTCTGGTCTGTAGTAGTTATTTCCACTATTTTATCTTCCAGGTCACTTATCCGTTCTTCTGCCTCAGTTATTCTGCTATTGATCCCGTCTAGAGTATTTTTAATTTCATTTATTGTGTTTTTCATCGTTGCTTGGTTCCTCTTTAGTTCTTCTACGTCCTTGTTAAATGTTTCTTGCATTTTGTCTATTCTATTTCCCAGATTTTGGATCATCTTTACTATCATTATTCTGAATTCTTTTTCAGGTAGACTGCCTATTTCCTCTTCATTTGTTAGGTCTGGGGGGTTTTTACCTTGCTCCTTCACCTGCTGTGTGTTTTTCTGTCTTCTCATTTTGCTTATCTTACTGTGTTTGGGGTCTCCTTTTCACAGGCTGCAGGTTCGTAGTTCCCGTTGTTTTTGGTATCTGTCCCCAGTGGCTAAGGTTGGTTCAGTGGGTTGTGTAGGCTTCCTGGTGGAGGGGCCTAGTGCCTGTGTTCTGGTGGATGAGGTTGGATCTTGTCCTTCTGGTGGGCACGTCCACGTCTGGTGGTGTGTTTTGGGGTGTCTGTGGCCTTATTATGATGTTAGGCAGCCTCTCTGTTAATGGATGGGGCTGTGTTCCTGTCTTGCTAGTTGTTTGCCATAGGGTGTCCAGCACTGTAGCTTGCTGGTCGTTGAGTGAAGCTGGGTCTTGATGTTGAGATGGAGATCTCTGAGAGATTTTCGCTGTTTGGTATTACGTGGAGCTGGGAGGTCTCTTGTGGACCAGTGTCCTGAAGTTGGCTCTCCCACCTCAGAGGCACAGCCCTGATGCATGGCTGGAGCACCAAGAGGCTTTCATCCACACAGCTCAGAATAAAAGGGAGAAAAAATAGAAAGAAAGAAAGAAAGAGGATAAAATAAAATAAAATAAAGCTATTATAATAAAAAATAAGAAAAAAGTATTAAGAATAAATTTATTAAGAAAAAAATTTTTTTTAATTTTTAAAAATAGAATTATTAATGTTTTATAATAAAAAATAAGAAAAAATTATTAAGAAAAAAATTTTTTAATTTTTGAAAATAAAAAATATGAAAAAACTTATTAAAAATTTTTTTAAATTTTTTTAAAAATAGAAAATAAGGAAAAAATTATTAAGAAAACATTTATTAGGGGAAAAAAAATTTTAAGTAAAAATAAATAAATAAATAAATTAAAAAAAAACCGGACGGACCTAACCCTAGGACTAAGGGTGAGAGCAAAGCTATACAGACAAAATCTCACCCAGAAGCATACACATATACACTCACAAAAAAAGGAAAAGGGGAAAAATTAATATATCCTGCTCCCAAAGTCCACCTCCTAAATTTGGGATGATTCGTTGTCTATTCAGGTATTCAACAGATGCAGGCTCATCAAGTTGTTTGTGGAGCTTTAATCCGCTGCTTCTGAGGCTGCTGGGAGAGATTTCCCTTTCTCTTCTTTGTTCGTACAGCTCCCAGGGTTCAGCTTTGGATTTGGACCCGCCTCTGCATGTAGGTCGCCTGAGGGCGTCTGTTCCCCGCCCAGACAGAACGGGGTTAAAGGAGCAGCTGATTCGGGGGCTCTGGCTCAGTCAGGCCGGGGGGAGGGAGCGGTACGGAGGAGGCGGGGCGAGCCTGCGGCGGCAGAAGCCGGCGTGACGTTGCAGCAGCCTGAGGCGTGCCGTGCGTTCTCCCAGGGAAGTTGTCCCGGGATCACGGGAGCCTGGCCGTGGCGGGCTGCACTGGCTCCCGGGAGGGGCGGTGTGGATGTGACCTGTGCTCACACACAGGCTTTTTGGTGGCGGCAGCAGCAGCCTTAGCGTCTCATGCCCGTCTCTGGGGTCCGCGCTGATAACCGCGGCTCGCACCCGCCTGTGGGGTCCACGCTGATAGCCGCGGCTCGCGCCTGTCTCTGGAGCTCGTTTAGGCGGCGCTCTGAATCCCCTTTCCTTGCGCGCCGCGAAACAAAGAGGCAAGAAAAAGTCTCTTGCCTCTTCGGCAGCTGCAGTCTTTTTCCCAGACTCCCTCCCGGCTAGCACTGAAGCCCGAGCCTCAGCTCCCAGCCCCGCCCGCCCCGGCGGGTGAGCAGACAAGCCTCTCGGGCTGGTGAGTGCTGCTCGGCGCCGATCCTCTGTGCGGGAATCTCTCCGCTTTGCCCTCCGCACCCCTGTGGCTGCGCTCTCCTCCGTGGCTCTGAAGCTTCCCCCCCTCCGCCACCCGCAGTCTCTGCCCGCGAAGGGGCTTCCTAGTGTGTGGAAACCTTTCCTCCTTCACAGCTCCCTCCCACTGGTGCAGGTCCCGTCCCTATTCTTTTGTCTCTGTTATTTCTTTTTTCTTTTGCCCTACCCAGGTACGTGGGGAGTTTCTTGCCTTTTGGGAAGTCTGACGTCTTCTGCCAGCGTTCAGTGGGTGTTCTGTAGGAGCAGTTCCACGTGTAGATGTATTTCTACTGTATCTGTGGGAAGGAAGGTGATCGCGTCTTACTCTTCCGCCATCTTGCCCAGACCTCCATGGTATGTCTTTTTCTAGTCTTTTTACTTTTAATTCATTTGTGACTATAATTGAAAGTGCTCCTTATATACAACTTATAATTGTGTCCTGCTTTTAAACAAATCTATCTATGACTTTTAATTGGAGGATTTAGACTATTTACATTCACTGTGATTACATTATTAGGCTTGAATCTATCATCTTACTGTGTTTTCTATTTTTCCCTCTGCTTTTTGTTCTTTTCCTTTTTTTGCCTCATTTTGGACTAATTGAATTATTTATGATTTTATTTTATCTCATTTGTTGGCTTTTTAGCTACAATTTTTTGTTTTGTTATTTTAGTGGTTGCTCTATGGTTTATGATATGCTCCTTTACCTTATCTCAATCTGCCTTCAAGTGACATTAAAACATCCCATGTATAGCAAAAGGATCTTATCACATACTTTCATCTTTCCTTCTGAGCTTTGTGTTATTTTTATCTTACGTTTTACATATATTTTAGGCCTTTCACTACATTATTATTTTTTTTTATTTTAACAGTCTACGATCCTATAGACATTTAAATAATTAGAAAAAAACTTGTATATTTGCTTATGTAGTTACCATTGTGAGACAATTCTTAATGAGTTTCCCATATTTCTGAACATCTTGTGAGCAAAGGCACTGGAAGCTTTTTCTAGACTATCTTTCCAAGGATGTTTATATAATGAACAGCCTTCAATGAGACTAAAATAATGCCTCCTGCTGGTACATAGGGCATGGGTTTTGCTATCTTTTATACTAAAGATAATGATTTCCTCCTGGGCAAAGTTTGGACAGATTTGCTTGCAGTCTATAAAAAAAAATTATTTTACTAAATTCAGGGTTTCTTGCTTACAAGGAACCATGTGCCTCACACATCTAGGCCAACCTGCTTTACCACACGGGCCTTGGACGGCATGGAGACCTGGCACAAACATGAAGCTCATGCTGCTTGCTGTGTTATGAGTAATAAAGTTCTTTGTCTCTGACCCAGGAGTCTTGTATCTTCTGCCAGCACCCATGAAACTGTGGAAGGCTAACCTATTAACTTGCAAATAGAGTAAAAGCTCAGACAATTCACAGTTCTTGATAATTACTATTTCTGGGATGCTTCATTCCTTTATGTAGATACAGATTTTCATCTGGTATCATTTTCCTTCTGCCTGAAGGACTTCCTTTAAGATTTCTTGTAGTGTGGGACTGCATGTGATGGATTCTTTCATTCTCTGTATGTTTGGGAAATTATTTCTTTCTGCCTTCCTTTCTGAAGGTTGTATTTGCTGAGTACAGGATTCTAAGGATGCAGTTTTCCTTTTTTAAATTTCAGTATTTTAAAACCATTCTTCCACTGTCTTCTTACCTGTATTGATTCCTATGAGACATTTTTTATTATATTTTTTCTATGCGTGATGTGTCTCTGGCAGCTTTAAAGATTTTCTCTTTATAATTGGTTGTGAGCAACTTGATTATGATAATCTTGATGTTCTTTTGTTTACAGTTTTTGTGCTTTGGATTAAGTTTCTTGCATATATAAGTTTATAATTTCCATCAAATTTGGAATTTTTTTGAACCATTATTCTTCACTTATTTTTACTTTCCTCCATTCCTCTTTCCCTTTCGTTTGTGGACTCTATAGATATATTGAGCCTCTGGAGTTATCCCACAGTCCGTAGATTTTCTTTCCACTTTCTTTTTCAAATTATCTTATTTTGGCTAGTTTCTATTATTATGACTCCAGTGTAACTAATCTTTTCTTCTGCGATAATTAATCTGCCATTAATCCCATTCAATATACCTTTTCATCTCACACAGTGTAGTTTCCACTTGCAGAGCTTTGAGTTGTTTTTTGTTTTTGTTTTTTTTTACATCTTCTGTGTCTTCATTTTGAACATCTGGAAGCAGTACCAGGACTAGGGTGAGACATGAGACATATCTGGGGCACAGATTTTAGGAAGGCACTCACCCTCTGGGATGTGCAAGTGCTAAACTCACTCTATCGGGAATACAGTTATAATACTACTTTTAATGTCCTTGTCTGCTGATTCTCCTATCTGTGTTAGCTCTGTGTCTGTTTCAATTGATTGATTGATTTCCTCTTTGTAGGTCATAAAAAAATCTGTAAGGTTGTACAGCAAAACCTGTTTCTCTCTTTTGGGCAGTCATATTTCTTAATTTAATCTCATTTATTTACACTGTCTACCCTATTTCATCAGGCACATATTTCTTATGTAGTTATATATCATGCAATGTTTGTTAACATTTAATTTTGAAAAAAAATCTTAAACTTACAGGGAAGTTATAAAAATAATACAGTAGACTCCCAAATAGCCTTCACCTTAATTTACAGTTCTTCACATTTTTCCACTGAAAGTAAGTTGTAAATATTATTGTGAAATTATTTTAATCATACTGGCACTTGTAAAGAATAATATATCAAATGTCTGTGAACTTAGTCCCAAAGGCATGGACTACTGCCCTCATCTACATCACTTATTACAAATTATTGCTACTGGCCAAAAAGCATCCGGGGTAGGGTTGTGGAATGACGAAAGTAAACTCATCACTATTATTCAGGGAAAGACAGCATTATACTGTGCTGGTGATAAGTTAGAACACACTATTCAAATATAAATGAGAGCATAACTCTTGAAGACAAAAATAGTCCCTGCTTGTTCCTTTGGCAAAATCTATGCGATCAATCTGTTTGCTTCCATCTGTAGCTTCATGCCTATGTGTTTCCTTTATCATAGCATCAATTCCTCTTCAAACAACATAAGGCCTTGGGAACATGGGGTTAAGGCAGGGAGAAAAGAACACCATAAGCACCAAAATATTTAAACTGGATGTCGCCAGGGTATTTCCCAAGTTGGAGATGTCTAATGGAGAGAAATGGCGTGGGTGTTGGATCTCATCCCCACTCCAATTTTATAAGATCAGTTGAGCAGATTTACATTCTTCTGATTGTTTTTTTTTTTCTTGGAGACTTGAATCCTGAAGCCGTTTTGCAGCATCAGGAAAGGCAGTCTTAGAATGCCTTTTATAGTTGAAGCCTGGGGCCTCTGTCACATCCCCTCAACCCTGCTCTTCTGTTTCAGTGCAGCTGCAGTGGACAGTTCTCTTTGCTCATAGACTCACCTTAATGTCAGTCCCCAAGCAAGCAGATGTCTTCCTGTATTCTGCCCTGTGTCCTTCTTAGACACAGCAGGGACTCCTGTGGCCCACATGAAAACATGGAGCAAGAATCTGGGAGAGTTCATGTCCCCAGGGAGCAACTCTCAAACAAGGGGAGTAGGTGAATAAATACTTCCATGTCTCAGTTTTCAAGGAGGGCAGCTCTTGGAGGCATTGGGCACATCAAGAGAGCATGGCCTACATTACTGATCTTGCAGTCTCACCCTCTCTGTCCCCTCATTCCTGCTTCCTGGGATAAACTACCAGCATCCTAAGCTTTGTCTCTAGCTCTGCTTTTGGGAAACCTAAAATAAAACAGCATACACTCCTTGGATATATTTAATGCCTGATTTACTGAAGGCAACTGGATTTAACTCTGCTTGTTTTATTGAATGCCCACAAAAGCAAGGGCAATGGCTATTTCATCCACCATTTTATCCCCAGAGCCCAGCATAATCGCTTGAGCAAAGAAATCCTTGGCTAAAAAAATAAATTAGTTAAAATGAGGCAAAAGAAAATTCATTCCTTATTCATAATTTTTAAAAAATAACATGAACCCCTCTTAGAGTTGCATAAATACCACTCAAGAATCCAGCTTCTGCCAATTGCTGCTGAATATGAGCATGAAATAGATAAATTTTCTGAGCTGAGGAGATGGCTCTTTAAACTGAACAAAATAGTATTTTTAAGGGTAGGTGACTATATTTATAAAGACATCTTAATAAACCCTCAATTGCCTCCTTACTTTCCCTAGTGCCTGAATATTTAGCACATAGAGTTAGTATGTTTACGGAGATATCTCGCGTATATTTATAAATATATCTATAGAGATGTAGTTTGTTCTGTCTCCTTTTCACACCATAAGAATATAAAACAGTATGTTTCCACTTTGGTCAAGAAAAGATAATTTTGCTAAACCAATTATTTGGCTGGCTCATTAGGCAATTTTCAAACCTGATAACTATGAGCTAGTTAATGCCTAGACTACTTCATCTTCCATGTCTAACCTAGCTTTTCCCTAAACTCTGATGAAGGAATTATTTCCTCCACCATTTCTTATTCCCTTTCATTTGAAATGTCTTTTGTACTCTTAACTATTGCTTCAGGTTTGGTCTGAGAGTCAGAAATCCTACAGATTCTTCTCTTTTCTCAAGTATCAGCAGGCTAGAGATCTAGGTCTGCTTATTTTTCATTGAACTCCAAAGGTAAAACTGCCGTGTAACTTTCTCTGTAAAATGATTGGGACTTTCATAACTGGACCAAATCTCAACAAGTAATTTTAGTTCAGCTTCTTTCTCCAACCCTATCAGGAGATTGTGTGCCTCTGTGTGTGTGCATGTGTGCACGTGTGTGTGTGTGTGTGTGTGTGTGTGTGTGTGTTTGGGTTGGAGGATGTGAGGTTAGAGGAGCTCTACCCTCCAAGTTGAGGACATCTTTTAGATTCCAACACACTACACTGTGTCTCTTACCCTGCTGCTGATGCCCTTTGATGGCTCGCACGATCTGACAATTGCCTTTGCGTTGTACATTTAGTTTACAATAGAAACTCCTGGTGATCTGGATTTTTTAGCTGCTCACAGACTACAGGTTACAATTCTGATCTTCAGGTAAACTCTCTGTGTCTTGAGTTTATTATCTATTTTTATGCCTTCTTTTTGATCAGATTCCATAGTTCATATTCATTCCATATTTCTTACCAGCCTGCAGTTAATCTCGTCCAGTACTTCTCTCTCATTTTATTCTTTATGTGGGTCCCATAACTCATTTCAGGCTATATCCAAACTCAGATTTCTAAAAAATAAATTGTAAATTGTTTTCACTACGTCACATATCTCCCATATGGTAGTAGTGGTTACTTGCCATTCATTCATTCTTTCATTCATTCAACCAGTATGTATTGAACGCCTCACTTGAGGAACAGCTGGGTATTCTTTAAATAGCTTGGAAGTTGACATGCACGTTGAACTCTGGCAGCCACCTCAATTCTGTATGCCATCAGCTTGATAAAAGTAAAATTTGATTTGGTAGCACAAGGGTTTGATTTGAAAACTCTTAGATAGTGGCTAAATTTTAAAAATCACTTTTTAAAATACACGATGAAAATTGGAAAAAGGCACTTTGGGGGAATGACATTGAGAAACCACGAGAAGACCAGATGAAGGCCTATGGTGTAGGATAGAGGTCAGGGTGAGGGAAGACAGTGCAGTGCTGGGATAGGGATGGCTGGAACTTTGTGTTTGAATAGGATGGAACTGTGACGCCATCGATAAATGTTGAAGAAGTCATGATAAATGCTCCAAACTGTGTTTGGAAACTGCAATGACTTGTTCCTCCAAGGGTCAGATCAAACAACAGTTACCTAAGAGAAGGAACTGTGGCTTCTGCCTGTAGATTTTGCTAGAAATTTGTTAAGAATTCACCACTCTTTCCATTTCCATTTCCAAGGACGTATTCTACTTCACTGCTGAAATTTGCTTGCTCCAGTCTCTCCGTCAGAGCACTGAGATTAGAAGGCAAAGTCTTCAACCCGGAGTCCCATTTTCATGTTGCTCAGAGTGTCCCCAGATACCTGAGGTACCAAGATTTTCTCATAATTAGAATGGGGTCTGCTTATACTTGGACCTGTGAACAGTTCTGCCTTCTAAGTTACTTATGTTTGTAATTGTACTCAAAATTGTGGTAGCCAAAAATGTTGTGCTATGTTTAATAACAAAAGTGTGGTTAAGAACATATAAATATTAAGAAGAAAAAAACAGGAATGACAAAAGAACACAATGTAGTGTCAACTTAATGCTGTAAACAGGTGACATATAGAAAGTCTGAGTCCGGAGTGTGAATGGTCTGTAAGAACTGGATGGGGCAGAGCTGTGGGAAGGATGAACTGGGAGTGACTCAAGGAAACTGACCTCAACAGAGAACCTAAAAGACCATAAAAATGTTTGATTTGGGGAGAAGCATCTAGGAGCAAGTACAATCAGCTTGGTGTTTTCAGGTGACTTCCTAAATGCAGTAGAATAAAATTTTTTTTCTATTCCTTCTTTTGAGAAACAGCAAGCTTGAGGAAATGGCTTTAATCACTGTGGTTGTAAAACAAGTCATAGGTGAGAAGTTAGACGTATGTGCTAATAATAAACACAGCAACATTCCATCAGTTTTTTTAGCTACTGGATCTATTGACCTAAGTGGCTTAATTTGCACACAAATCTACTCCTTGCAAAAAGCGTTGGTAATAGGAGGTCAAAAACATTTGGTATGAAATTAATTAACCACCTTCTAAGCAAGTTTCCCCAAAGCATCAGTTTTGCCTTAGGATAGTGTCTGAGAGCGTTTGAAGTGGAAACGTTCCTTACAAGAGAAAAAGAATATTGGAAAAGAAATTAAAACTGAGGGGAAAAAAAAGTGTTTCAGCACAGATGGCCTGGTTTGTGATGGGAAAAGAGGTCAGGTGTAACATAGTATTCCGTTTCATTTCTAAAATGAAAAATGCCTACATATTGGCAAGAAGGTCTGGTCTCCTGATTCAGCCAAGGAGGTCAAGTCGAAACTTTATCTTTTAAAGAAATAGATCATGTAATTTGTTGCTTGAGAGTAATTGAAAGTTGGCACAATTGGAGAACCATTTCCCCTGAAGACTCACTCCTCTTAAATTGAGCAAATGTCAGAACCAGACATTTAAAAGCTAATGTTTGTCTTCTAATTCTCAAAGACTTTATTGTGTGTGTTTCCTGTGGATTTGTATACATGAACTTTCCTAGGGTTGTGTAAACCGTTCATACCAGGCTGCCTCTGACCACTGATCCCTTAAATAGAAGCAGCATTTCAGAAACTATTAGTGGACTTGAAATAGAAGGAATGGTTAGAACAGTGATTTGTAACTCTTTCAGACCCAATGCCCTCTTTTTATAACAAGCATTTTCTATTTATTAGTGTTCTATTTTCATTAATTTTTTAAAAAGAGAAACGTAAAATATAACACAAATAAGGACCTTAATTGATTTAAGCCTCACTTTTTCCTTGTGTAAGAAAATTATACCTATTTACAGGTGGCTAGATGTATCCATCACAGTTCTTTTTTTTTTTTAAGAATATTTGCATCGATACAATTTTGAGCTTTCTAGAAAAAGATATCACTAATTATGACATTAACAATGTTTGGGGGAAGATGAAAGAATTTTTTGGTATTGTTGCCTTTTGATTTTTCTTTGAAAATATCCAATTAAAACGTGTGTAGGGCTTTAAACACGCAAGCACTGCTAAAAGGCTTTCAACATAAGCAGCACTGCCACACTGTGTATCTTCCAGCCCTCAATACCCGCTCCTTAGAGATAATTCTCTTCAACTCTTAGCTGTTTATTCTGGTATATATACCTCAATAGTTTTAAACAATATGTTTGTACCACTGTTTCTTTTTTAAGCTTTACTGAGGTATAATTGATAATAAAATTATAATATATTTAAAGTTATATACACATACATTGAATACACATATGATGAATTGATATACACATACATTGTGAAAGGATTCCCCCATCTAGTTAATTAACGCATCCATCCCCACACACGGTTACCTTTGTGTGTGCATGTGAGAACATCTAAGTTCTACACTCATAGCGAATTTCAATTGTACAACACAGTGTTATCGACTATAGTCACCATATTACACATTAGATTTTCAGAAATTATTCATCTTAAAACCTTATTTGTAAACAAGAAAAATTGTAACTCTGTGTGATAATGGATATTAATTAAACTTATTGTGGTAATCATTTTGCGATATATGCACATACCAAATTATTTTGCTGTACACCTAAAACTAATACAATGTTACCTGGCAATTATATCTCAATAAAAAGATGAATAAGGTTTTGTTAATTTTTAAATATCTTAATTTCCATACAGTAAAATTAGCTTCTGTTTTGATGTACAGTTTTGAGTTGTCATACATGTATAGATTCACATAAGCACCGTCACAATCAGGTCAAACAGCAGTTCCAATACACCAAAAAATTCCTTTATCCTGACCAGACCTTAGCCCTCACCCTAACCCCTGAGAACCACTGATCTATCTGTAACCTGTCGCAACAGTTTTGCTTTTTCCAGAATGTTATATAAATGGGATCATACAGCATGTAATCTACTGAGACTGGCTTCTGTTGAGGGTCAGTTCTCCCTTGCTATTCTACAGGTCTTGTGACAGCTTTTGTTGTAGACTGTCTTTCTGAGGCTCTTTGTTATGATAATTTCAAGACTGTTTGGTAAGATAGAGGCAGAGGGAAGATTTATTCCCTAACCATGATTTTAAGGATTAGGTCTCCCTATAAGCAAAAGTTGGGCAGGATTGCTTAGAGCCCCCTTTTATAAGATTGGGGTTTTCTAAGGTGGCATTCCTCAGCTGTGACAAATATCAGCTGGGTGTTTTGTTTTTTTTTTTAAGCCTGCATTTGCCTTGCATTTTGCCCATGGGTTAGGGGCTAGGGGAACTGATTCCAACATGAAGTTCATGCTGGCTGCTGTGCTGTGAGAAATAAAGTCTTTTGTCTCTGACCCAGGAGTTTCCTGTTTTCTGTCCCCATCTATGAAACTGTGGCAGGATAAATTGTTAGCTTGCAAGCCAAGTAAGACCTCAGACCCTTCACAATTCTTGATGCTTCCTCCGTTTAGCAAAATGCATTTTAATTCATTATGTTGTGTGTATCAGTAGTGTATTCGTTTCCTAGGGCTGCAGTAACAAAGTACCACAAACTGTGTGGCTTAAAACAATAGAAATCTATGGTCTTCCAGTTCTCCAGGCTAGAAGTCTGAAATCAAGGTTCCAGCAGGGCCACGTTCCCTCTGAAACTTGTAGGGGAATCATTCCCTGTTTCTCCCTTGTTTCTGGTAGTTTGCCGACACTCTTTAGTGTTCCTTGGCTTGCAGCTTTGTTACTGCAATCTCTGCCTTGGTCGTCATGTAGCATTCATTCTCTTTGTGTTTCTCTGTCTTTACATGGCTGTCCCCTTATATGGGCACCAATCATATTGGATTAGAGGTCCATCCTACTTCAGTTTTACCTCATCTTAATTAATTACATCTGCAACAATTCTATTTCCAAATAGGGCCACATTCTTAGATATTGAGGGCGGAACTTCAATATATCTTTTTTGGGGGACACAATTCAACCTATGACAAATAGTTTGTTTCCTTTTATTGCTAAGTAGTATTCCATTGAATTGGATGTATCACAGTTTGTTTATCCATTATCCATTGAAGGACATTTGTGTTGTTTCTGTTTGGGGTAGTTATGCATGAACATAACATTTGTGTACAGATTTTTGTGTGAACATAAATGTTCATTTCTCTAAGGTAAACACCTAGGAATGGGATTGTTGGGTCATATGGTAACTTTATCTGAAACTGTTTAACTTTATGAAAAACTGTTTTCCGGAGTGGCTGTATCATTCTGGATTTCTACCAGAAATGTATGAGCGTTCCAATTGCTCTACATCCTCACAAGCACTTGATACTGTCATTTAAAAAATTTTGCTCTGTGTGTCTGTTTTGCCATTTGCATAGATGTATAGTGCTTTCTCGTTGTAATTTTATATTTCCCTGGTGACTCATGATAGTGAGCATTTTTTCATGTGTTTATTTGCCACCAGTATACCTTGTCTGGTGTGTTAGTTCAAATCTTTTGCTCATTTTTTAATTGGTTTGTTTGTTTGTTTGTTGCTTTACTTGGAGAAATTTGTATATATTCTATATATGTCACTCGATAGAGATGTGATTTGAACACATTTTCTCCCAGACCGTTTTCTTAAAGATGCCATTTACAAAGCAAAAACATTTTAACTATGATGAAGTTCAGTTTATCAATTTTTTTCTTATTTAGCTTATGCTTTTGATGTCATACATGTGAAATCTTTGCCTAACCCAAGGTCACAGAAATATTCTCCTGTGCTTTCATCTAAAGATTTTATACCTTGTGCTTTAAAATTCGAGCCTATGACCCATTTTGAGTTAAATTTTGTGTAAGGTGTGAGGTTGAATTCACTGTTTTTTGTTGTTGTTGTTGTGTTTGTTTGTTTTTGGTCAACAAATCTCCAGTCATTCCAGTATCACTTTCTGAAAAAGTCATCCTTTCTCCATTGAACTGTCTTTGCACATTTCTCAATTGACCATTTGTGTGTGTCTATTTCTGGACTATTCTGTTCAAAAGCTTGTAAGTTTGTAATCTTGGATGCAAACTATTATATATAGAATGGGTAAACAACAAGGCCCTACTGTATAGCACAGGAAACTATATTCAATATCCTGTGATAAACCATAATGGAAAAGAATATGAAAAAGAATGTATATACATGTATAACTGAATCACTTTGTTGTACAGCAGAAATTAACACAACATTGTAAATCATCTATACTTCAGAAAATAAATTAAAAAATAAATAAAACCATTGAAAAAAGTAACTTGAGACAAAAAGTATATTATTTTAACCCAAATATTTGTTGCTAACTCTTCAAAATTCAGTTAGTAACCCTTCCCTTCCCACTTCTACCAGTCTTAAACTATTGTGTCAAACTTTGTCCAATCCTTACCAGACTCCTCCATGGAAAGATCCACCTTAGCCCAAAACCCCTCCTACATATTATGCTTTTGTTTTGCTTTTTCTAGATTTACTATGACCCTGCCGAAGTAGTGTTTACATGACCACAGTAAGAAATAAATTAAGAAGTAATTGAAGCTTTGCTTTATTTAATTTTATTTTAGTGGTGTAATGAAGTGACCCCAGGAGCTGTGATAGTCTTTTGCAACCATGAAGAGAGAAACCAACAGTAGAAGTGTGTGAGAAGAAGCATGGACAGAGCCTAGGTCCTTGACAATGATGTTGAGCCACCAAACTAATCCTGGGACCACACAGTCTCGTCCGTGTCAGTAACTGCAAATGCCCTTATGGTTTGAGCACAGTTAATCAGGTATTTGGTTTCTTGCAGCTGAAAGATCTCCTGATACAAATAACTGATTTGGGTCCCCTTTCGCCTATCATCCTCCTTTTGTGAGCCACCACTCTTATGCTTTAACCATAGTGGTTGACATATCACTGTTTTTCTGGTGGAGCTTCTCCTTTGCTCTTACTTTTTCTACCAGGCTGAGTGCCTTCCAATCCCCTCCCCAACATCTCTCCCCTACCAACCCTGCCTCGTAGTAAGGTGCCAACCAAATGCCATTTCTTCTAGGAGGACTTTCTGACTACACATACCTCCCCAACTCCCATCACACTCACACACACACGCACACACACACAGGGTCTTCATCTACAGGATATTTATTGTAAGGACCCCTGCGACTCAGTACACAACTGAACATCACACCCAAAAACACAAGTTTATTGAGTGCTTATTTTGTGCCAGGCACCACGACAAGTACTTTATTTGCATTATGCTTTTTAATCCCCAGGATAAGTTTATGAATTAATTACTCTTATTGCCTTCATTTCACCAAAGGGAAAATGAGGTTTAAAAGTGAGAAGCTTAGGAAGCTTCTCAAGGTCACACAGATAACCGGTAAGTAGCAGAGCTATAAAAATTCCAGCTCAGGTCTAAGTCCACACTGGAATGCATATAGAGTACACTGCACGAAAGTGAGCATGTGTGGCACAAAATACTGATTTATTTTCATGGCTACAGCATCTTGTGAAAGGAGAGATTGTCTTGAATTTCACTGTGTGCTCCTCTCTGCTAACCCATGCCCAGCACAAAGAGCTACACAATAAACGGGCTAGTTGATCATATAGGAGTCCTTTTCTCTGAGAGCCAGAGCTCCTGCCTGCTTGTCCCAAGTGCCATCCCAGGCTCCAGTCGTGGCCTTCCCCTTTCTATAAAAACACCTATCTATATTAGCCTTTGGTCAGCCCTGTCAGAACTGGGATAAGTTAATTCTCTCTAAGATTTAGCAACTGACAGTGGTTTGTGGTTTCCTTCTCTACTGTGTGTCTTTTAATAAAGGACTTTTGGAGAAAGTGTTGTTGAAGCCAAAGGAATGTCTCTCTCATGGTAAAACTTCAGGTACATTATGAGATTCTTGAAGATTAAACTGCGTTGACTATACATCCAAGAAGTATTTTTTGAACAAATCATAGCAAGTTGGTGGTGATCGTGGGTGAGGTTGTTATAGTGGGAGGGGTAATGTGGAGGAAGCAATTATTTCAGTATGAAAGCATTTCCTTCTCTTTGAGACACAGAAGGCTTTTTCATTGATTCTTCACAGAGGATTGTACAGATTTACCACCCTAGTCCCCTTTTTCTGGTGAAGTCTTATAAACTCAAAAAGGCTACCACCTCCTCCTCATAACCTGTCTGGTAGTAGTTGTTGAGGTTTACATAAATACTTAAATGGTTCCCGTATTTTCATCTAAATTCATATTCATTAAGCAACTATAAGCAAAAAAAAAAAATTCATTATGCATAATTCGGTGTAGCAGCAACAGTGAGTAGTAAAATATTTGTCCATGCCAGACAATCTGTTGAATTGGAAAGATAGGACTGAGTTTTAAATTTGTTATAGAAATAAACTAAGACATGGTTTCTCAAACTTGTCTGATCATAAGAATTTTGGTGGATGCTTATTAAGATGTAGGTTTCATTCCAGACCTTCAGGCCCCAGGAGAGACTTATGGGAAAGAGTGGGAAAACTGAACTGGGGTAAGTGTTTCTGCTGTCCTTCAATAAGGGTTTGCCACTTGGACTCTGGGGTAACCCTTATCAGGAGACCACGCTGAAAAACATTTTTGTTCTTTTTCCTTTCCTGCCCTTCTTCCAAGAAATGTTATGCCAGGTACTGTACACACTGAGAAAACAAAGATAAGCAACAATTCCTACTGAAGTACCAGACAAAGACAATAAACAATGATACCGTGTATTAAATGCTAAAATAGAGGCAGTACAGGACACTATGCACTTAGGGAGGAGGGAACGCCTGGTCCAAGTATTTAAGGCAAATTTGACATCTGCAAAGGAGAGGTCATTCCACATGGAAGATGCATGAATAAAGACCCAGAGGCTTAAGGAAACCTGGTGTTTTCTGAGCATTGTTAAATGCCTGGCATGGTTGAAGCTCAAGGTCAGGTTGAGGAAAGTGGGGGTAAATTGGCAAGAGTCAGATTGTGAATGGTCTCACGTGCCACTTTGAAGATGTCGGACTCGGTCCTGTAGACCAGCGGTCCCCAACCTTTTTGGCTTCAGGGACCAGTGTCGTGGAAGACAATTTTTCCATGGACTGGGGTGGGGGGATGGCTTTGGGATGATTCAAGCACATTACATTTATTGTGCACTTTCTTTCTATTATTATTACATTGTAATATATAGTGAAATAATTATACAACTCATCATAAGGCTGACAGGAGGCAGAGATCAGGTGGTAATGTGAGCGATGGGGAGCGGCTGTAAATACAGATGAAGCTTTGCTCACTTGCCAGCTGCTCACCTCCTGCCGTGCAGCCTGGTTCCTAACAGGCCATAGACCGGTACCGGCCCGTGGTCCGGCAGGTTAGGGACCCCTGCTGTAGACAATGTGGAGCTATTGGGAAGAAACCTGCATGTCCCCAGCACTTAATGTAAAATGATTTCAAAATATAACTTGATAAGAACCCCTTAAGACTGGAGTTTAAGTCAACTTTGTTCTGAGCTAATATAATAGTTTCCAGCTTTGCTAATCTAGTGGAGACTCTTCTCAACTAACATCTGATATAGAACACAATGTACAAAATAGATAAAAAGGCTGTTCTGGTTGATGCAGGAACCTCAGCCCCATGACAATAGTCCTGTAAAACATGGGGTTCTAGGGAACAGTTTGCAAATCAAAGTTCTGTGCTCCCAAGAGGCTGAATAATTAAACGGATATTCAGACTCTTCCTATTGAAGGGTAGTAACTTCAATGTTATCTTTGAAGAGAGCTCCTTCTACTATGTCTAGTATAGCTCCTCCCATGAAGCGTCGTTCAGAACATACGTGCGGCACTGAGTCGACTCTGCCTAGGTTTTAATCCTTCCAGTGAAGGGGAGGCATCCACACTCTCCTGCAGTTTCCTCTCTGGTTCAACAGCTTCACTAGCAACTTCTATGTTATGATAAGTAGGCATCGTTCTGATTTAAGCAAGATCTTTTGGAATAATCAAGTCAACATTATAGTTATTATGTCTCCTGTTCACCTTTTAGGTTTCTTTAATCTTTCCTAAAATAGACCCTCTCCCCTGCTGGTTCCCCATTTTCCCATGATTCAAATTTGCCAATGTTGCCTCTTGAAAACGTGATCACCAGGAATAGGTACAACATTTGTTTGGCTACTTCTTGCCTCCCATTACTATGTATGCATTTATAAAAAAATAAATTTATCATGAAAGGACCTTATCAGGGACTTTTCTGGTTAGTATTACCTTAAAATATATACAAAAGGAATATCCATGAAACAGAGTAAAAATGGTATTACAAAGCAACTCAGTGTTAGGCCAGACACTGCCTTACTATTTGATGGAATGCTGACACTTAACATCATAACGAAAATTGATAGGCTGTCAAGATTGCCAGGCATTTTTGTGTGTGTGTGTGTGTCTGTGTGTGTGTGTGTAAAATAAGAGCTTAGAACAGTGAGAGGAACATAGCAGAGGCTCAGTATTTGTGGAGTGAATAAAGTGGAAGGCCATCTACCACGGGAAAAGGACATATCTTTAGTCTGGGGATCTCAGATTCGTCCAACTCAAGGGGCTTCCAGTTTTGAAGAAATGTAGGCAGGCAGCGTAAGCTGCAAGGTCCCTGCTTCTCAACGGAATGTGACAAGAGGGACCCAGTGAGTGGGAGATATGAAGTAGTCAAGGGCAAGTGTGAGACAGTTAAGTCATCGCCATGGTCCCTTCTTGTGGTGCTGGCTTCAAGTCGGGGCCCTGGTTTCTAGGCAGAAAGATGGATGTGTCCTCAAGTTTATTATTTCACATGGATGTGGTGGGGTGGGAAGGAGAGAAATGTTTAAGGACAAGATCATTCTGGGGGATTCAGCATCGCCATGACACTCTCTGGGCCGATACCACAAGACACTTCCCCTTTGACACGCTGTCCTAGGGAATGCCACTGTCGATGACAAAAAGATATTCCTCCCCTCGCCACTTTGTTCCTCATACAAGTTTAGTGTCTGAAGATTTTTCTTTCTTTTCTTCAAAAAATATTTTAAAAGAATATAAGTAGAAGATATTTTAGATAAGAAAAACTGCTGACCTAGGGTCAGTAGTCAAATCTAGCTCTTAATCCTTGAAAAGCTAGATAAAAAGTCAGCACTGAGTTTGAAGCCCATGAGATGTAAGTCACCTTGGGGGTGGATGAAGAAGGGCAGAGGACAGGAGACTCTGTGTGTGTGTGTGTGTGTGTGTGTGTGTGTGTGTGTGTGTTAGCCAAAGAGTCACTGGAATAAGCAACTGAAGAATCCAATAGTTTCTCCAAAAGTGAAAGAGATAGATTTAATAACTGATGATCTGGCAGTGTTATCGCTTTTGGAGAAATAACTTCAGTTGTGCATTGATTTCCCTGATAGACTGAATTATAATGCAAAAATATACACTATTACTTTCCTAACTACTTAGCAGAAAGACCAAGCAATACTCACGTCAACTGCTTATTTTAATGTCAAATGTTTATTTCTATGCCATAGTTGCCTCAGCACAATTTGTAAAAGAAAGGAATCCAAAAAAAGGATTTTTTTTTGGTCAGGATATTTTCTCTGCAGTTATAAGAAAGAAAATAAACACCTTGGTACCAGAATTACCATTTCTTTCATATCATTCTAATAAATATTGCATCTAAATATTTTCCTTGGGTGTCATTTTTTTTTAGGACGGAAAAATATCCATGGTGGGGGGGGGAATGTTTGAATTCATCAAAATAAATTTGGGATAGTTTTTGTCAGAGAATATATCTAGAAAATCTTTGTTTTGGTACACTAGATCACTAATTGCCATATTCTTATTATTTAATATAACAGCATACTTTATTACATAAAAACAAAGTGCACTGAAAATGAACAATGTTAGAAACAAACTAAAATTTGGTGTATCTTAAATCTTCAGGTGATCAGATATTAGCTAAAGCGACGGGATACAAATTTCATAGCGATACAAACGCAACTCTCTTGGGATGAAAATGCATTTAGTTGCTTAGTTCCTTTCGATTGAGCAGACAGGGCAGCCAGTACAACTGAAACAACGGATAACATGTTTTTTGTTTGTTCTTTTCAATAAAAAGGAATGCTCTGGTTTCTGAACGGGCTCCCACCTTTGAGGGAGCCAGAAGATGGCATTTGCTCCTTCAATATATTTCTCGTGTGACTTGAGACACAAATCTACCAAGATTCTTACAGAGGAAGTAGGCACCACACCTGAGAGCCCAAGGCCCTCCGAGCAGCCATTTCAAGTCAATCTGTGATGCATTGGGGTGGACCCAGCACCTAGAAGACAGCATGGTAATTGTGCATGTAAATCCCTTCAGCAGACTCAGGGAAAGGAGGAGAGTTCTTTAAGTTCATGCACATTTTATTGAGTAGTAATATAAAATGCTTTTTTCTTTTTCATTGTTACAAGTGCATGCTTTGATTGCCAACATTTCAGAAGTCAAATTACAAAGGCAAGGCTTTAGGCTGTAGTGAATTACTTGGGCACTTATACAATTGTTAAAAAATATGAATGGACTTTTGCTGTTGTTGTTGTTTTCAGAATGAACCAGTTGTAACCCGTAACTGATATACAAAGGGAAAAAGTGAAAAAAGTACATATTTTGTGGCACATGACAGAACCTAACAGAATAACTCAACTGTCATGACATTACCAGTTACCATGCATTTAGAGTTTCACATGTAACTATAAACTTATTTAAATTTCACAAGGTTTGCTAAACATGCTAACCATCTATATGTGCACTGACAAGCTTATGTTAAAAACTTTTAAGAATACTCTCCCCTTTAGATTTTTTCAAAGCTTTTTTTTTGATTACAAAATTTCAAAGGCATGAAGCATTTTAGAGAATATAAAGTACGCCAGTATACATACATTTCCAGTATATGTCAGACCACTAAGCACATTATACAGTCCCATACAGGCCGATACAGCCATTTTTCTCCTTAAAAAACATGCATAGGCAGATTTTTTTTTTTTACAGAATATAGATGCTTTATCACTGTACTTAATATGGTGTCTTGTTGACTACACTTAAAAATGCACCACTCATAAATATTTAATTCAGCAAGCCACAACCAAGACTTGATTTATCAACAAAACCCCCTAAATATAAACAGCAAAAAAAAAAAAAAAAAAAAAGAGATAGATGTAATTATTCCAGTTTTTTAAAACTTAAAGAAAAGAAAAGGTATTCATTGCCAAAGTAATAAGATAAGTGTTATATGGAAACAAGGGCATTCAAGCACACTAAAGAAACCTGAGGTAAGCATAATCTGTACAAAATTAAACTGTCCTTTTTGGCATGTTAACAAATTTGCAACATTCTTTTTTTTTTTCTTTTTCTGCTTTTTTTTTTTTTTTAAGACTGCCTAATTCATTGTATAGCCATTGTCTGACAAGAGTAGCAAAACATTATCAATAAATAGTCCTTATTTAGTTTGTACATCATTTTGTTAAAAATGTTTGATGTCATCCATTTTTAGTGCTGCAACTGTAAACGTACAATAGAGTAAGAAATTAGACAAAGTTTTCATGTCCAGTAACATAATAAAAGACCTCTCATTAACCTATCTAGAAGTCCCCGATGCAGTAGGAAAACATGTTCATTCCCCTAACATTGCAGTATATACTAGCATTAGCTTTCTTTTTAAATTGTTTTTCCTATAAGCATTTTTAAAAGGCATACCCAAAAGAGGTGTTTAATCACAACCCTCACCAAAATATAGTTTATTATCTCTCTCCCTCTTTTCTAATGATAGTGTAAACTGAATCCAACTCCTGGCCCCAGAGCAAATAAGCTACCATCAGAGGCAAGAACATCCAACTGCTGATATGCAGCAATCCCCATCATGCCCTGCAGCTCCAAAAAAAAAAAAAAAAAAAAGTGAACTGGAAGTGGTCACTGTATATTGCTGCTATTACTGCCATTGCTGTCCGTGCCGTTAGTCTCTGAGGCGAGAGTCTTGTTGATGGAGTTAAGGTTGGTGTCAGAGGGCATGGCATCTCTGCGAGGTGGCATCCTCTCGTTAATTCGATCTAAGCCCTTGGCCTCCTCGAAGCTAGTGATCTTATGTTGTGGTGAAAATCCTTTGATAGCTAAACAGAAAATCATTAAAAAAAAGAAAAACTGGGTTAGTCAGAGGAACACAAAGGGCACAGCTGTTGTAGCAGGTGATGTTAGAGATTTCGCAGTGAGAGAGGGAATCCTTTAGTAGAGAACAAAGTGACGGGACCTGAACACGGCACAACAGACTCCTTACCATCCCCGAAGATAACCGAGACGTCTGGTAACAGCCAATGTCTCTTGCCAACCAAAATCTCCTCTTCAAGTTAGTAAGATGTAAACGTTTCTCTCGTCTTCATGGAAGTTTAGATCCATGAAGCGGTATGTAAAGAGAAAGGCTGCTACCAGGGATAGGTCTCTAGGCCCAGTGTAAACTGGCCACATCTTTGGCACAATTACTGTATCAAATGCCCTAACCTAGAAAGAATGGAAATGGCCCTAATTTTACTATTCCATTGTGCTAGTAATGGCAAATTCAGGAGAATCAATGAAGCAGCTAGACCTAAAAATCTAGTGAAGAGCTTAGAGCAGAAGCTAAAAGGAGCTATAAAAGGCATGAACTTGGGGCGTTTCCATGCCATCTCAGGATCCCAGAGAGACTTCCTTGGCAAACAACTCAACAGTGGCATGAAAAAAAATGAAATTATAAACTCCTGCTTCTCCACTCAACTTTGGAAACATGTGGAGTGGGAACAAGGTAAAAGAAACTCATAAAAATCAAGATCAGATCACTAAGTAGAAAAACTCTGTCTGCCCTTCAGCAGCGAACAGGTCAAACTGATGTTCATCTGGTCCGTTACTGCCTAAATCAAAGAAAAACTCTTTCTTAGTAGATCAGCATAGACGTAAGTGCTGGTTCAAGAATAGCAAGGGGAAAATGCTTTTTTCAACTTTTAGCAAAATGAATGGGAATGGTTTTGGCCTTATTCCGTGAAACCATGGAATTCACAAAGGGGGAGCATTGATACTTGGTTTTTTTCAGTAACCCTAGTGTGCTCCAGATATAGAGAAGGCATTTGTGCAAGAAACTTAATGATTTCTTCAGTAGGTGCACCAACCAGCGAGCTGAAAATAAAGTACATAGACGGGGAACCAATGACATCAGTTTGCTTTACTCCCTGTGAAAATGCAAGCCAGACACTGAAGGGCCAATCACCAATGCTGAACTGGGTCGCATCTCCATGGCTGAAGAAGGACAATTTCATTGCACCTTTATCCTTCCTACCCTATTTGGGAAAAAGAGGAAAGCAGTTTCAAGCTGAAACTTTGCTAGCCACTCCCACACAAATGTACAGTGCCTTTCATTAGTATGGATGAGATTCTTAAAAGATAGACCCAGTTGCTTCCAAACTCATTAAACGATGAGAAACAGTTTGTTCCCCCTCTGCATTTTAAAGGTTAGCGTCATGGTGATTAGTCAACTATGAGAGGAAGAAGATAGGGAGATGGGAAAAGACCAAGGCCCAAAGCAAAGCTTCTTAATTCTTCTCTCATTCAGTCATAAATCGCAAAATAATAGAGCTGTCTGATGAGCACCCACCCTGAAAGTGAACTCAATGATTTTGAGGGACAAAAGTAGTACTCTATTGTTTTGCTAAACTACTGTGAATAGCATTCCATCATAGTTAATAAATATAAAAAGTTGGTCATCATAATTGATGAAGCGATTTTACGAATTGAAATGGTAAAAGTGGAATCTCTCTTTTAGGTTGTTTAAGGTTTTAAAATAAAGCCAATAGGGTGAGAGCGTAGAAATTCAAAATCTAGCGAGAGCAATGGCTATGTCCGGAATGGGGCTCCATTTCTAATCATTTCTGTCTACCCTGGTCTGGAAGAATGTGTGCTCTGCTGTAGTTGCTGGTCAGACGATGGGTATTAGCAATTTACATTGGTAGTATACTTAACACAACACAAGAGTCACAGAAACCACAGAAAACAGCCAAACTATCAACAAGAATGCACACTGCAGATTAGAATTTGCCAAGAGGAATAGAGAATTCCCACATAAATAGCAGTTTATTCACTGCTATTTAGGAAGCAGTTGTATTTTCTCTTACAGCGCTATCAATTCCCCTACTGTATCCAAATCACGTACAAATTAAAGAGTCTAAAGTGGCACATTTTACATCATATCAAAGCACCATATCACACAATTTTGGGAACAATAAAACATTATCTTGCAAGAACAAAATACAACTGAAAAATTTTGTTTTAAAGGGGAACTTCAAATTATTCTTTTTAAAATTTCCAGAGGGCGTGGTAAGTATCAGATTAAAAACTATTTGGATAGGCAGTTCTCTCATAACTCTACGTTTCAAAAGCACTTGATTCAAAAGGAATTGCGAGAGGGTCCACTCTATTGTCCTCGAGCAGTGCTGGGACACAGTCGGTGATGAATGTGTCTCGTTTCTCCTGAAGCACCCGGCACAGGGCCTGGTGCAAAGCAGGCACTCGGTGGACATTAACGAGTTGAGTGATGACTCAATATTCACTATGCTTGTTACCGGCCACTTCTACAGCCACTAGATATTTTTGAACTCTTTAGAATATTTTGCTGGTGCTAACCGTCCTACAAATACCAGTACGTTAAAATTTCATAAGACTAGCAGAACTGTTTATCTCGTACACAGCTGTCTCTTGTTGGAATATTTTTTGGAGACAAAAATTAATGTTGAACTACAACAAAGCACTATTCAAATGAATTTTTTTTCTAGAAATTTCTGAAGACTAGATTTAATACAACGATTTTTATTCTCTCCTTTTCAGGGCCGACTGAAAGTGATTTGAGGGAGGGACATGGTTCAGCTCAAAGAATATTGTTTTATCCATTATTTGTCAAAACGGCTGCCATAAACCCCACCCCACATCATTCAAGATCTATAATCCTTTTGTTTTCTGTGATTATACTAGGATCATTGTATACAAAGTCAAACATAGCTTTAAGGGAAAAAAAAACAAACAAACAAACCAGAAAAGGACAATTTCCCCTTTAAAGCAAGAACATTTTGGTTAATACTGAGCCACAACTGTTAGCCCAACACCCACACACTCTGTACAAGCTACAGCAAAAAAAAAAAAGAAAAGAAAAAGAAAAAGAAAAGAAAAAGAAAAAAAAGAAAGAAAGAAAGAAATGAATACACCCAGCAGAGCCCTTGTCTGTTGCAGGTACAACAGAAAGGGGACTGGCCAATTTACCTTCATCAGCCTCAATAGCCTCAACAGTAGCTGAAGAGAAGAAAGGGGGTGCAAAATGAATGAGAAAAATGAGCAGAGGATTTTTAACTCTAAGAACAAATCAGTGACGATCAAGGGAGCTAAGAGGATTAATGTTCCTGTAAGTGATGGATCCTGGCACAGACAAAATAGAAATACTTAAAAGAAAGAAAAAACACCACGAAAATGATGGGGGTTTTTTTCTTGTTGTTTTTTTTAATGAGCTGGCTACATGTATCTGAGTGACATGATTTGGATTTTGTTCACTAAATAAAGGACAAAATGATTAACCCTTTAAGAAAACACTCAGGAAAGGTTTCTTTGACTTAGACTGAATCTACAAGGGACTAGGTCAATCGAAAATGTGCATCTGACTCACATGAAGTACGATAAACCCACTGCTACGATTGGTAATGTATAGTTTTAAAATGCCCCCCAAAATGGCAGAGCTTGAAGTGTTGTCATAATGTCAGTGGAATAATTCACACTATTTAATATTAAATGGCACGATTTCCTAGTGGAATAGGAAAAGCACGGGGGATGCAAATTTAGAGTTGCATCTGAGTTGGTAACACATGTGACTCTTTAAAGACAAACATCGAGCGTGTTTCGAGAGTAAGGGAGAAAGGGAAGAGGAAGAGGATGGGGATGGGATAGCCTGGACTTCTTTTGCCAGGTAACCCAGTTTAAAATCAGTTTTCCTCATTGGAATAGCATTTTTGGAAACAAAATTCTTGAAATGTTATAATCACGTGATAATATGCCAGTAGCAGCAATAATTCCATCAGCCTTTTAAAGAAAGGACCGTCTAAATACTGAAACCTCAGCATATTTCAGAGGCAAAGTTTTAAAAGCCCATTGCTTTATCAGCAATTTTTATAATAAGCTTAGGGTCTATATTCTCGCTTTAAAGGTGTATGAGTCTTTCTATGTTATCAAGGTTAGGAGATGTTTCCCTAATTCAGTGCTAAAATGCAAAACTTCTCTGTAATTCTAAAATGTTTAATATTAAAATCCTACCCCTTGACTTTAATTTGCATATTTCTTATAATTTAAGGTTTTAAAACTAGAGCAACTGCCAAATGTACACTATAATTTACTTACAGTGCATTTTAAATTCCTTATGATAAAAATGGAGAATGGTTACCACCATGGAGAGAAGCCAAATAGTAACACTTAAGTAGTTTCCCCTTTTAGACAAATTAAAGGGCATCAGACAATGAATTCTGAAACTGTATTAATGTACATGATTTAAAATATACACTGACTTCTCAAATTCTCAGGACTAATAAGATGTCGGCTGTGTGTATGTGTTTGTGTGTGTGTGAGTTCAACACCAAATGACAAAGAGATGGATTTAAAATAAAACAACAGAACAGGAAACTGAATAACCCAGGTTAAAATACAGGTGAAAATCTGGAAACAAAACAATTCTAAGAACTTAAGTTTAAAAGTAAAGCAAAAAATCTGGAACCACACCAGGACCAACATATTAGAAATATGTACTGTCCATTATTAAGTGTATTCTTCTAAAGCAACTGTGGCCCATAGTTTCTGATAATACACCTGCTGTACCTTAAAATTGTGCTTATCAGAAACTATGCAGATTTTAGTCAATTAGGTAGTTGTGCATTTTGTGCATATAATAAATGATCCATTTATGCTAATGTTCTTAGAGAGCATGTTTACTCTGGTGGGAAAATTGTGGTTTTTTTCCTGAAGTTACTAAGATAAATTTTAGCTACAAATTAAATGAGGAATTTACTTCAATACTGTGGTATTTTCCTACCTTCATTTAGAGATTTTTTTTTTTCTTTTTGGGGAAACTCGAAGACATTGATGTTGGAATAAATTCATATGAAAATAAAGAAAATTTTAGTGATGCTGCTAGGAGGTGATCATTTAGCAGTACAATATCCATGAAGCTGGGCATCACTTTCTATGTAAAAGAGGTGTATCTAAATAACATTACCATAAGAATGCCAGAATCTTCTAGACTGAGGGACAGGGAGAGAAAAGAAAACACAAACAAAGATTCAGGGAAAGGTACAGGAAAATAAGCAAGAGGCTGAGATTGCTTTGAAAATGTTTGAGTGTATTGTTGTTTTCATTGTTTTCTGTTAGAGTCTAATCTAAAAGCAAAATTTCCATAAAGTATGCTAAAATTGGACTCTAATTAATGATAATGTTAGTTAAAATAGATAACAAAAGTAGCAAAAGTAAAAGAGCACACTGACCGGGCTGTCTAATACGGTAGCCGCTAGCCACATGTGGCTATTTAAATCAAATAATGAAAATTAGATAAAATAAAAAACTCAGTTTCTCAGTTGTAAGAGCTGTATTTCAAGTGCTCAATGGCCATACGTTGTCAGTGGCTTCTGTACAGATAGAGAAATTTCCATCATCACAAAAAGTTCTACTGGACAGCACTCATCCAGAAAACTACAGGTTTTAATACAAAATCTACCTTCAAGGAAATGTTTTCGTCCTTTCTTAAAAATAAAATATGATGGTACTCACTCTCTTATGTTTTGAATAAATAAGTCAGGGAAAGGACACCTATGACTTCAACTCTATTCAAGTGGATAACAAAATCATCCTTTTTATTCTCTTCCTCCATTCTCCACTAAATCCTAGACTTAGGCATGGATTTATGTGTGTATGTGTTTATTTCATCAATCCAATAGATAACCAGTACATTTAATAAAAATGTAATTAAAAAGTTGTTTTTATCCACTGCTTGGCTCCAAGTGGTCAAACCTACTGTGCATGTAGATAAGCTGAATGAGTTGTCTTACAGCGAGGCCTGAAATTGTGGTTAATGTGCAAATGAGGACATGGGGGTAGCGGGGTCAAGAACACATTCCAGCAAATGAGGGAGCTACTCTGTGGGGCACAACTGGTCAAACTGATGGGGGTGCAGGAAGGGAGGGGGGTCTCAGCCTTTCTTCCAGCTGAGAAGATCTGAAGACCAAGACGGAGCTTAAATGCGTGAATAAATCAGGGCTCTAACGACACAGCTGACTGAGGTGCGTGCACACGGTGGGTCATACCAATGGGCCTGCTTACCGCTTTGCAGCGTTTGCTTCCCTCCAGAGAGCACTCCACTGGGGAGCATGCCCGTGGGCGTCAGGCCTTTCAGCGTCAGCACACTCTCACTCTCTTCTCTGCAAAGGCACAACGGGGATGACACATTAACTTTTATTTTCTTTCAAGACAAAGAAAAGACTTAAAGGAAAAGATGTATGTAAGAACTCACATTTACCTCTACCTTGGTTCTCTTGAGTTTTTTTTTTTTACTTAAAACATACTATATTTTCACACATTCATATAGAAGTAGTGGTACGCCCATGACATGACTGCTAAGGTAAAGTTGGGAATTATGCAATTGTGGAAGTTCAGTCTCTTCTGACTATTGAAGAGACGGAAAACAATTCTACTTTTGTAAGCAGGCTCACAATACAAAGTGTTTGTAGGCATCTTCCACGACACCATAAATATGTTTAAAAAAAAAAAAATGAGCCATGGAGAGGGCTGTTGTAAGTTTTCCAGCCGAGGCTCTGCAAAAATACGTGGGGCCGATTTGACTTGTGAGAGAAAACCAGAGAGTATAACAGATTTAAAAGATCTGATCTATGGATTAGGGAAGTAGGAGTTACATTCAGGGGATTGTTAAGGAATTCTGACATTACACGACAAATAAACTAATGGCAAGTCGCCGATGAAACAACTGGTCAAATTTCCAACTTTTCTTTTTCAGTCTCTTTCCCCATGGATCTGCTAATACAACGTTGTTTTATTACTCATTATGACAACTGTTTTACAATCAGTTTTATGTACATCATTATTTGAATTACATTGATTAACCACAGCATAGCATTAATCAAATGATTAAATAACCATAAAATAGGGATAACCTCATATATTTCCATATAGTAGACAGTGTAATCCCACATAACCAAAAAAACATACTTACAATACACATATATACCTAATGTTTATAATATGTACAACTACTTACTCCACATTTTTATGAAGATGGCTAACATGGCCCACACAGAATTCCTAAACTATCCCCAAACCTGCTGCTTCACTTTCTTTCTTCGACTTCATCTTTTAGTTAAGCTGAAAGAATCAACCTTTAACTCCTTTTATCCTCTTATTCCACATCTACTCAATTAGCAAATCTTGAGGGCTCTACCCTCATATTATTTCCAGTATCTTACCACTTCTCACAATACTACTACCTCATCTCTTTTGAAAACAGCTTTATTGAGATATAATTAACATACCATACAATTTGCCCATTTAAAGTGTGTGATTCAATCACTGGTTTTTAGTCTATTCAGACAGTTGTGAAACCATCGGCACGATAAATTTCAGCACATTCTCATCCCTCCAAAAAGCAATCTTGTGCACTCCCATTTCTTTCAGCCTGTATTACTACTCATCTACTTTCTGTAGATTTGCTTCTTCTGGACACTTCTTATGACTGGAATCAGGTGGCCTTCTGTGACTGACTCCTTTTCTGACCACCAGCATCTCTTACCTGGATGGTTCCAGCAGTCCCTTAACTGGTCTCTCTGCTCCAACCTTGTCACACTCCTGCCCTCTCCTCCCATATCTATTCTCAGTATAGCAGCTGGCTGAGCCTTTTAATACCTACACAGATCCTGTCACTCCTCTATGCAAAACTCTCCAATGGTTTCTCCTCTCATTAAAGGTGAAAGGCAAAATCTTTAAAAGGTTTGACCAGAGCCCTAAAAAACTAGCTCCCAACCCACAGTCTGCCATCCTTATCCATCTCTTGGACTACATTTCCTACCACCACCCACTTCCCTTCGTGGCCCTCACCATGCACCCAGCACACCCCACCTTGGGGCTCTGCACCTTTCTGTCACACTCTTCCCCCAGGTATCTGCCTGGCTCCCTCCCTCTCAGCCTCCAACTCTCTGCTGGAACACTGCCTTCAAAGTGAGGACTTCCTTGAGAATGCTATTTAAAATATATGTACCTCACTACACATAATGCAATTTCGTTTCTTTTTTATGGCTGAGTAATATTCCATTGTATATATGTGCCATATCTTCTTTATCCGTTCATCTGTCAATGGACACTGGGACAAAGTGAGAGAGTGGCATGGACATATATACACTACCAAATGTAAAATAGATAGCTAGTGGGAAGCAGCCGCATAGCACAGGGAGATCAGCTCGGTGCTTTGTGACCACCTAGAGGGGTGGGATAGGGAGGGTGGGAGGGAGACGCAAGAGGGAGGGGATATGGGGATATATGTATACGTATAGCTGATTCACTTTGTTATAAAGCAGAAACTAACACACCATTGTAAAGCAATTATACTCCAATAAAGATGTTTAAAAAATATATATATATATGCACTTTCTTACGCCCTATCTCCCCTTCCCTATTTTATTTTTATCTAAAGCACTTATCACCCCTGAAGAGCTATACAGTTTGTTTCCTTGGTGCTTTTTTTTTCTTTTTCTTTTTGAGCTCCTCTGCCCACTACACCCGACCCAAGCTAGAAAAGCTTCATGTGAAAGGGGTTTCAGTCTGCTTTGCTCCTGCTGCATCCACAGTACCTAGACCAGAACAGCACCTAGCACATAGTCGAGATTCATAAAACATTTACTAAATGAAGGAGTCAAAGAAAAATAGGATGGAGAATGGCAGTGTTAATCCACATTTTAGATTTCTGAATCCTTTACTGTTATTTAGAGCCAACGCCTAAGCTCCGGCTAATGGTGTGTAATTAGTCCCCAGTATGCTGAGAAAGATGCTCTTCTACTCTTGGTCCCTCAGATTCTCACCTGACAGAGGAATTGCCTTCCCTTCTCACTGCTTCCCAAGATGTTCACTCTGAAGCAGAAGTCCTGCGTGCATTCGTTTGATTGGTGGATCCTAGGCAACATGCAGCACCTTAAGTGCAAGGGCTCTCGAAAGACAGGTTTCTGGTTCCCTTATAATATGGCAAATTACCAAAATGTAAGGACTGTGCTGGACAGCAATACCTGACATATGTGTACCACCATCCATATCCATCAATTACATGTTAAAATGTCTCATTTCACAAATTTCTTGTATTTGCCTCTTCCCTTGCATCTCTCCACCCACAGCTAGTTCAACATCTTTTGCTTGGATTATTTCAATAGCTTTTAAATGCGCTGACACCCATAAGTCATCTTGCTATCCAATCTTCAGACTATCATTACATACACATCTCCACATGGGTTAGCACGTGCTCCGATTCTCCTTAGTACTGATCACTCACTGAGTGAGTTTGGATATACTGCGTATCCTCTTCCAGTTTCTGTTTCCTCATTGAGGTCAACTCAACCTTGCAAGCTTGCCGTGTGGACTCCTCTCAAATGTGTACACCATGAAGCATACAGCACCTGGCCCTTAACAAGCACCCCGTAAAACACTGCTCCTAGGTCCTTGGGATCTTGAGGACTTCTCAGCTGCCAGGAATGCCTTCACCACAATTCTCCAGCTAATGGAACCCAGCCTGAACTTCACAGCACTCCACCAACGGCAACCTCTTCATGAACATTCCTTTCAGGAAATAGAAGGGCTCCTTCCCAGCCTCTTCCACAGCAGAGCACCTCTTCATGTATTTAGTACACATCTCATGGCCTTACATTAGTTTACTGTCTACATGTCTGACATTTTAATTCAGAGTATCCACTTTGCCTAATGTACTATATGGTACACATTTAATGCTCAATCCTACTTTCCTCTAGAGATGACCACCTTGTATTCTACAAATGCTTTTATTATAGGAAAGCAATACAATATACCTTGTTTTCATTTTCTATCAATATGTGTGACCTTAATCAAAGTAACTGATCATCACTGGGTTCAAATGGAACCCACTCTCAGCTGGGAACAACTGCATCTTATGTACCAAGATGCGGAGGACTAGAGGCACTTTCCAATTTTAAGACCCACCTATGATTCTGTAGCATTGTTCCTGTCACTTTCACATGGTTTGAAGACTAATACAGATACAAAGAATTTTCTTTTATGTTAAGAAAGGCTTCTCCTTTTTTTTCCTAAATGTACTTTCAACTGGAAGTGATGGAGCTGTTTTTACTTATCCTCACAGAGACTTCATATAGAAAAAGAAGTAAGCGCATTTACTGGTAAATCTGAGGCGTGATAAATAAGCAAGTGTTTATGCAGAGGGACCAGCTGAGTGTATGATCTTCACATAGTCCTTTGCCCCCAAAGGCAATTTTTCTAGCCACACAAGCCTCCCTGCTGGCCTTAAAAACTGCTGACTTTGTGTCCATCCAAGGATCTTTGTACTTGTTCCTCCCTTTGTCTTTTTTTTTTTTTTAAATAAATGTATTTATTTTATTTATTTATTTTTGGCTGCATTGGGTCTTCGTTGCTGCGCACAGTCTTTTTCTAGTTGCGGTGAGCAGGGGCTACTCTTCGTTGTGGAGCACAGGCTCTAGGCACGCGGGCTCAGTAGTTGTGGCTCGCCGGCTCTGGAGCGCAGGCTCAGTAGTTGTGGTGCACGGGCTTAGATGCTCCACAGCATGTGGGATCTTCCCAGACCAGGGCTCGAACCCGTGTCCCCTGCATTGGCAGGCGGATTCTTAACCACTGCGCCACCAGGGAAGCCCCTCCCTTTGTCTTAAACACTCTTACTCTCTACCTTCATGAAGGTCATCCCCACACTTGCTCAAATGCTAGACTCAGAGAGTTCTTTGTTGGCCACGTACTAAAAGGAATGAGTGCCTCGCCTCTCACTTGCTATCCCCCTGTACTGCTTCATGTTTTTCTTCATGGTACACAATGGCTACTTCAAGTTTCATTATATTTATTTCGAATGAATGAATGAGTCCTGCAAGTTCAGTAGGAATGAAAAGCATTAGAGCAAAGGCAGCCTCATTCATTAGGCCGCAGGGAGCAACTATGCTCTATTTTCAGCTTTAACATGACTTTTCAAGATTTGGCTGCTACTGCAGAACTATTACTGACTTTGATCTGTTGTCTTTGGGAAAGGATGATCGTGCTTTTCATCCTTCTCATGGCTCCCTGTTTTTGGTATCAAATCACTTAATTACTCTTTAGTGACTCTACCCGGAGTGGGATAGAAATAGCAAGAAGGAGAAATCAGAAGAGCCGGTGCAGCTACTCCACGAAAGAGTTGGAAAAAAAAATCTGGCAAAAATTAGAATATGAAATTATACAATGTGGAGATGGACTTTCTCCCAAGATATTCCTATTTATCCTTGTTAATAATGTAATTGTGAATTGACTGGATACTCGTCACATATAATCATACTGTACTTTAAAGTAATCTTTTGAAGAGAAATATAGATACTTTGTATTATCCAAGAATAGATAACTGAATTTAAGTGAAGAAAAGTGTAGTTAATTCTCTTCAAGAAAACACGTGTTTTCTAAGCCCATGCTTAATAATAAGATACATGATCTATTTAAAAAATAACTACTATATGGGAACTGAAACACTAAATAACTTTTCTCTCTCAATGATTTATTAGAATAATACAGATTCACATGAACAAGCTTTATGGTTGTTCATTTCCTAGAAATCTAGTGGAATGCACCTGATAAATTCATCTTTACCACAGAGAGAGAATGAAAAATAGAAAGGATTATAATAGCTTTTCCATTTCATAACATGTTCAACCTATTGTGAAATAAATGTTTTAAAGTCCTGCAGCAAATAGAGGGATAGAATGTGAAAGTCCTTTTAGAGGCTTTCTCTACAGAAATAATTTAGTAGATTTCCATTTGACTAAAACAGTGAGGAACTGACAATTCCATTTTAGAAAATAATTAAGAAAAAGCAGTGTTTCTAGTAAAACACTTAAATTACCAGATTAAAGTATTAAAATGTTATTGGGTGACAATCAAATTCAACAGAGGACCATGATCCCACCTGAGAACCGAGAACACTCTGGCCATCTTGCCGATCGCTCGGATCTTGTTCCTTATCACCTCCTTGCGGGCTGCAGCCGTTGCACCTATATTTTAAAAACAGAGTTGAGAAGTCAGGTGACTTTTTATTTAACTCTAACTAGTTTACTAATTTACATGGATAACAGACTACAGTTAAGCCAAACCAGGTTTGGTTTTTTTCCCCCTCTAAGGATTTATCTGTAAATCAAATTTAAAAGTCTATGCTTCCAGGTATGAATACTTGCCTGTGATACTTTAGAGGTCCCCAAAATGCCAAAGAGTATCTTCTGAGATTTCCAAGGGGAGGGGTAAAGGGTTAATTGAAAATTACTGAGCAGATGGGTGGGTTCCTACCCTTCTCTTCTGATTGAGCTCCCTTCTCTTCTGTTTATACAAAGAGAACGTGCATTGGCAGGAAGAGGAAGTGAGTCACCAAGATAGATATTCCTCAGAAGGTGTGTACCAGGGAGCTGGTTTCCTCTCACCTTCTCTCTGACCTGAAAGCCCTCAAACAGCTCCTGTTTTTGTCCATTTCTTTTTCTCTAGTGGCAATGACACCATAGCAGGTAACCCCCAACACATCTAACTGGATTGCATCTATTTTCCCCCATCAATTCCCCACTCCCGATCTGGGCTTGGCCATGTGTCTTGCTTTGGCCAATGTGACATTAGCACAAGCGATGCCAGCAGGAGCTTGAAAAGCACATGGGGCTTGTTCCGTCTCTTGCTCCTTGGTATTTACCCAAGAGAGTGGAAAACTTATGTCCACATGAACACCTGTACACAGATGTCTATACCAGCTTTGTTTGTAAATGTCAAAATGGAAGCAACCAAGATTTTCTTCAGTAGGTGAATCTACTGTGGTCCATCCAGATAATGAAAAATTATTTGGTGCTAAAAAATAATGATCTCTCAAACCAGAACTTAGTATTGCCAGCTATTCTGCCTGTAAATGAGTGGAGTAAGTCTAAATCCATATGGGAGAAAGCCATTCTCCAATCCAGTCTTTCTGATAACCAAGTGGAAACATGGATTCTCATTCATAATTGTTTCCTTGAATTAGACTCTATTGGCCAAAACACTGGAGGAGAAAATGGCGTGTGTGTAGGCCCTAACTCATACTTCATTCTGAGTTTCTAACAATATTTATTATTATCTACGATTTGCAATTATGATTCTTTATATAATAAAACCTGTCCTAGAGACCATTTGAAAGTCTAAAGTTTCTGTGCTTGAATTTTAGATGATTTATGATCAGGAGACTACTTGAAGGACATTTGTTAAGGAAAAAAGAAGTGGTATAGCAATCTCCTTATAGTGGTTTTCTTATCTATTTTTTTTTTCAGTTATTCTGTTAAATCATGTTTCAGTTTACTTATTTGGTGTGCTATTACCACTCTATGTATAATATTCCCCAGTCTGCCTGACCCAGTGCACTCAGAGGTCATGATGTGCTAAGGGGAAAGATTCTAACCGTCTCCAAAAACAGTATGGCCAGATCATAAAAATCAATCCAACAGACACAAAGAATGGAAAGAGTGGGAGAACTCCAAAAATGGTGACTATATTTAAAAGCACAACAAGAAAAGCAGCAAGAAGGAGTAGTTAAATGTCTAGAAACGAAACTGGATACATTTAAGAGGAATGAGAAGGGGAAAAATGTACAACCAAGGAAGTGAAAAATATCTAAGAAGGATAATCTCTCAGAAAATTTTCATTAAAGGACTTGTAAAAACCATAACCAGAGCAATGAAAAGCAAGAAACTAAGTAGGAAAGGAAGGGGAATAAATTATGTAGAGCCGTCCTTTTCAGCTCAGTATGAGCTGGTACTCAGAACAATGTTCAAAAAAAAATACGGAATTTTATTTATTTATTTATTTACTTAACATCTTTATTGGAGTATAATTGCTTTACAATGGTGCGTTAGCTTCTGCTGTATAACAAAGTGAATCAGCTATACGTATACATGTAAAATACGGAATTTTAAATGTAAAATGAACATTCTGACAGTCGGAGCCAGTTTAGCATTCCTTATTTTTCAGACCTAATGACTTACTGGAGAGTATAGAGCAGATATCTTACTTTATGTATTTGTAGCTGTGCTGCCAACACATGGTGATTCACAGTATATTATAGCACTTTTCTTAATGAAGAGATGCTGTCTCTTTTTAGATTTCTCAATAACCCAGGTAAGAGGTTTTAGTACTTCTTTTATAAAATCAGAATATATTTACTCAAAAAGTCAATTAACTTAATCATAGACGGTAAGAAGAGACATTTAAAAACTAATATCTCAAAGTTTCATTCTGGGGGATTACCTTCAATATTTGTCAAATAATCAAAATCAAAATGAACATCACACATTTACAACCCACAAAAAAGTAAAATAACCAAATAAAATATCTGAGTTAACATGTAATCAACCTTAAAGGAGCTGAACAGTAGCAGGACAGAATTAAGTACAGCTATAAAGGTCCTTGTATATTTAGTATTGCTATTCCTGGTTTTTGGTATTTTCCAGAGATCATTAAAACTCTTATTCAAATACTTAGGTTCCATTGCAAATCTTCACAGTCCATAATTCAATAGAAAGATCAAGGAAAAAGGAAAAAAAAAATGCACATTTTTCAGACTTCTACTAGCTGTGACATGCAAATACAATGTCATGTTTAACATTCTTGGTGCTTGCTCTATTTAAGTTGTGGAAATATACCACAGTAGCTCAACTTAAAATTCAGTATATTGAATAATAAAGGTACAAAAAATACCTTTTACGTTAAACTATTTTTAATAGTTAACTACTGTTAACTATTTTTCAGAGAAGAATCTAGTCACTTATTTTAACTCAAAAGTCCAAAACTGAAAGGCAATGTTTCCTAAGTTTAAAAACATTAGTAATTTTAAGTACAATTTCATTTTGTGTTTCCATTCAAATAATTATCACTTCTTTTTTGGGCCTCTCTTTTGTTTCACCTTTTAAGTTCTAATCTTCTTTTAAAAAGCCTGGGGTATTATGCTACTAATTCCAGAATCTAGGCGCCCTGGCACGCTCCATTTTCCTCAAAGGCTAATGTACAGACCAAGGGAATCTTTAAAGATTTGCTTTGACCATGTGTACTTCCTGACCTTAACTTAGTGCCTTACTGACTTCTCATGAAGTATGAAAGGTACGTATGCCAAGTGGCCTGCTGAGTGAGTGCTGCCAGCCTCTGAAGGGAACTGGAAAAGTGCGGCAGCATCGCAGCGATGAGGAACCAAGTGCCAGGGTGAAGAGAGGTCCTTACACATGGGCTACCTGCCACAATTACAGACCCTGGCTCTGTATGGCTCACGGTGCCCATCCATCCGTTGAGTGACTACTATAATTCCTCAGTTTTAACTGAATTAGCGGTGTGTGGAAGGTGCTATATAGAACACAATTTATTACCCAAATCATTTATTCATAAAGTGTTCTTGCGAATCCTATCCTGTTCTATAGCCTGCCGTGTGCTAACTGCTAGCAACAGAAATAGGAGGAAAGCATGGTCTCTGCTTTAGGAGGTCACGTGAACGCTCACGTTCACGTGACCTCCTAAAGCAGAGACCATGTGACACGTGTTAGAGAGGAATCAGCAGTGACGCGTGGAGCTGGCGGCTGTCAGCTGGAGAGGGTACACTGAGCACATCTCTTCTTAGCTCCGTGTTCAGTAACTTCGTACTGGGAGCTTGAAACCAGTGGTAGGGAAGAGAATTTATACCAACAAAACCTGCAAGTGCTACAAACCAGGGTCTTTTCCCCCCTGCAGTGAAGCATTGTTAAATATTTACCACTGGAAGTAGGTGTTAATAGTCTGGAGAAAAATATTCACCCAAATGGTGATAGTTGAAGGATCCTGAAGGATAAATAAGAGTTCAAGAGAAAGGAGAATTCTCCATAGAAGGAAGAGAATTTTCAAGCATGTGGAGGCCACAAGAATCCATGTTATGTTCACATGATGGGTCAAAAGTCCGGTGTGAATGGAGTTTGGGTTCACTGGGGTGAGGGCAGGCTGAGAATGAGAAGAGAAGCAGGACATGCCCGGGGCTAAATTGTAAAGGTTTTAGCATAGTAGTAGGGACAAATAAGAAGTTTAGACATTAGCATTCTTATCACAGAGGTACAGAGAACTTACTTTGCACTTACCCACCCCTCTTCAAAGAAAAGAAAAGAGAAAGAAAGAAAAAGATGGACGGATGGTTGTATACAGGGACAGAGATGTGAGAAAGCAAATATAATCGAATGTTAATTGTAGAAAGTAAGTGATGGGTACATGCGTATTGACTACACAATTCTTTCAACATTCCTTTATGTTTGAAACATTTCATAATAAAATGTCAAAAAAAACCCAGTGTATTTGGAAGAAGCTTGGTTTTGAGGGAAAAGGGAGAGAGCAGCTTTAAGAAGAGAGGTCTCTCCATCCCTCCCTTCCTTCGTGTTATATGGGGGATACATGAGTTTCCCAAAGGAGGCAATGAAGAAAAGTTCTCAGTGCAGTGACATTCACCCCTTCCCTCCTCCAACCATCTCCAGGGGGAAACTGTACTGGTAAAATAAGCCCAATTCAACAGATTCTAATTGCTTTCAATACCTTTTTTGCAACTGTAAGAAGGGATGATGAACTACCTAAAATTTTTATACATTGATAGATGCCAGGGGCCTGGGGGTGGGGAGGGGGAAAGGGGAGTTAGTGTTTAATGGGGACAGAGTTTCAGTTTAGGAAGCTGAAAAATTCGGGAGATGGATGATGGTGAGAGTTTCACAACAATGTGAATGTACTTAGTGCCACTAAACTGTACAGTTAAATATAGTTAAATTAGTACGTTTTATACTATGTGACTTTTACCATAATAAAAAACATTAAAAAATACATGCAAAAAATCTTTTTTATACTTGAATATCTTATAAAAGAGGAATATTTTCATATTATTAGAAGGTGAAAAAGGAGCTTGCAAAAAATTGAATTGCTTACTCTTTAATGGAAAAAGTAGCAGAAAATTTCCACTTCATTATTATATTGGCCTCAAATGTTTTGCTATTATTTAGGCTTCTTTCTTTAAAGGACTTTTAACTAATACAAGTGTATCCATAGCATATATCTTTAAATGAAATATATTAAAAGGAGTGTATATACATTAACATTTCACACTTTTTCAAAAGAAAGATCTATTTTAAGAACTATATTTTGCTGGCAAGCTTCAAATCTCTTAAACCTTTTAATTCAAATTCTGAGAAAATAATACAGAAAACTCACCACTTTTTCAAATTTTTAAAAAGATAACAAAGTTCATCTCTGTAAGAAACCTATTCTACTTGAAAGTAAAAATTTATTGATTCATTATTTTTAAGCAGAGTTTAGACATGTCTCCAGATTTTATTTTTCGACACCATAGGGCAATTACTGAATTTGAATACAGGTTATTGATGGAACAAAGCATAAGGTGCTGAGATAAGAAATATCTTTTGTTGTGTTATATTAAAGACAAAAATTAGTTTGGTTTCCTTCCAAAATCAGCACTTTGAAATATGATATAATGCAAAGACAGAATATGTCTTCACACGTCTCTAAAAACCTTGCATAATTGTTCTTTATGGCTCTTTACAAATGATGGTGAAATTATAAGTATACAGACTGTCTTATTTGGGAGAACACATGTCCCAAATTGACCCCCATTAAGGCTATGAGGCCAAAACATGTACTATAATCCCCAAACCTTATTTTCTTGTCTTTTCTTTCTCTGACCTAGTTTAACAATAACAGATCTTGAGCATCTATACCTCAGCCAAGCGAGGCTATACAGAAATTACTTAAACATCTACCCAGTTTTGCCCTTGGCTGTGGTGAACTTGACAAGTGTTTCACTATATTTTTCTACACCACCAAGCCCTTGAGTCCTGGGATTTAGGGACAGCACCATAAGCACTGAGAAATTGTGTTCATGCTGATGGACTGGCTTTAAAACTGTGGCCTTTACATTTTTTACTCATGCATCTACAAAAGAATATCCTCCAAAGAATACTATTCTCACCTCCAAGTTTAAATAATTGTAAGGAATATAATGTAAACATTGCCATTTTAAAATGAAATGACGGGCTTCCCTGGTGGCGCTGTGGTTGAGAATCTGCCTGCCAATGCAGGGGACACGGGTTCAAGCCCTGGTCTGGGAAGATCCCACATGCTGCGGAGCAACTGGGCCCGTGAGCCACAGCTACTGAGCCTGCGCGTCTGGAGCCTGTGCTCCGCAACAAGAGAGGCCGCGATAGTGAGAGGCCCGCGCACCGCGATGAAGAGTGGCCCCCACTCGCCGCAACTAGAGAAAGCCCTCGCACAGAAACGAAGACCCAACACAGCCAAAAATAAATTAATTAATTAATTTAAAAAGACTATACTACTTCTTTTAAAAATCAATGGCATATAAATATCATAGCAATTTCATCCTACCATCATCCATTTAAAGAAAAAAATCCATGAACAAGACATTCATTGATACATTAGTCCTTTTTTCTTTGAAATTGCATTTCCATTTCAATTTTCCTGATTTTACTTTAGTGAATTATATATTTATACTTTAAAATATTTTTATCACCACATTATACTTTGCTGCCAAAAATATGTTTAGACATTTAAATGAAATGTGTTTTTTAAAATTTCCTGAGACAATAAGGCCCTAAGCCTTAAAAATTCCTTTGTAATCAATATCACAATTATTAGTAGTACATAACTGAGCTAAGTAGCACAAATATATGATACATTTTTATGAATATTTAAAAAACATAGAAATATAATTTGATTGGAATGCATCCCTTAATGATGAGGATGGGAGGGCGGTGACACTGCCATGATTAAGGAGACTTCCTAGGCACTGAGTTTTTCCAGCGTCTCTTTGTTTAGTACTCCAGGCAGCGTTCATAGCGACTATGTTTAGGGAGACCCATGCCTTTTTGTTAAAATGAGAGAAAAGCAACTGAGAAAGAAGAGGTGGGAAAGGAGAGGCTGCAGTGAGCCTTGCAGCTCAGATGAGTTCCCAGGCTGATCATTTTTAGGACATATGGAAACTGAGGATGTGAAAATGGATTCCCTTACTCCTCTTGAAACTTCTTTGGGTAACCCCAATGGTCCAAATATTCTGGCATGAAGACAGCTGCTCTATCAAGAATTAGATGACTCACTTTCTAGAGGTGACAGTTGTTGGAAGATCTCCTTGACCAGCCATGACATGAGAATCCTGCATTGCTGACCCATTTAGGGTCAGTGCTGGTTAAATCTAGTCCAGAGAGACTGGAGGTGCTGCCCCTCACATAATAGCTATATGTATGCTTATCAGGCAGAGAAAAACACCTTGAGGATGACAAATTTTAAAAATCTCTGTAAAAATTCATCTTTTTGAGGATTACAACCTAAAATATTTGCAATACCTTTCTAATTTTAATTCTAACAATAGCATATTACATATCCATAGGTGATAAAACTGGGACATAATGGCTACTCATTCCAAATCACTCCAAACCACATATTCTGAATTTCTTCCATATGCTTTTTTAGCTCAACTAAAATCTCAGCATGTAATAGCATCTACGATGGTGTGATATTTGGCATAAGGCTATTCTGTCTTATATGTCATTTTGAAAGCGACAGATCCTTGAAAATATATTTTTTTTTAAATAAAAAGACTCTTCTGTGTAATGGATTTTCAAAAAGGCCAGTATAGCCTAGACAGTTTCTTCCACCTTCTCTTGTCATAAAACATAACCGGATTCTTCGGATAGGAAGCCTTAAAAATGTACAGACTACTCCCAAATGTCAAATAACTGTCATTATTTGGTTATCTTAAATATGTAGTTAAAAGATACTTTCATTTCCAAGTGTTAATTTGATTCCATGGACTTTTGTTCTCTGAGACATTGCGTTCCATCTGTTCAATGATTCCTTGGTAGACTTGCAGAAGTTGGCTATGAGCATAATTATGACTTGCGTAAAAATTAAAGACTTTAAGGTAGATTAGGAGGCTTCGTTGATTTTTCAAGAAACTATTATATATTCAGCCTATGTTTCAAGAAACTATCATATATTCAGCCTATGCCTTACAGAGGACATTTCAGTTTATTTATATTTACCAAAGTAGAAACTAATAGCATGTGAAATCCCATTTGGATTGAACTCTTTATCATAATAGAAATGCATCAATTTTATAAACTGGCAATGAAAATAAAAGCAAAATGAAATGAAATAACAAAGGTCAAGCTAATAATGTAGATGTATTGTCTATAGGAGAAACAATCATAATGCCTGGATGTTTAATCTGTCAGGATTATTTTGGATATAGATGAGGATTTAACAGTTGGAAAAGGTATTTATTAAGGACCTAATTGTGCATACATGCTAAATGCTGGAAGAAAGCATTTAGACTAGAATTTAATTCTGGACCCTTATGGATTTATAAATTTATCAAATAGTAGAATGATATTTAAATGTTATCTCTGAAATTACAGAAATTGAAGGAAAAAATAAACCAATATAGTAAAATATCATGTTTGATTGTCCCATGTGTCATACCCTAGATAGAAAGCTAATTGAGTACCATTTGACAGCACGACAAAAAAGCAGGCTGAAAGATGTAATACTGCTCCAGTCGTCTGAGAGCAGAGGATGGTCAAGGTGCTGGCATGTACTGAGCTGATCTGAAATAAAGCCACTCGAAGATCTTCTGATGCTATTCAAGAACTAGGCAGGGTGTTTTGTCAGTACAGGGGGGAATGTAGTGAAGATTTTGCCCAAAAAGGTAAATAGGGAAATGAGCATTAGGTTCCGGCCAATGATCAGTGCACAGGCCTGCAGAGGCAACTGAAACAGACAGAATGGTTCCCAGGTCGTGAGACTTTAACATCACTGAAATATATTATTATCTTATCAGAGGAAAGGGATATGCCAGTCAAAAACTGTACTGGTCAGCTACAGAGGCATAAGAAAGAAGAGAAGCCGAGGCAAACATCTGACATGTCTAGGGAAGTACTGTCCAGGGGCCAATGGCCTTTAAGTATTCTGGCCTTACAGCAAGACTTCAGATCATAAATACCTGGCTCATCGACTTCTTTTAAGACAAATGAATAAACTGGCATGTGAGAGGCAGAATAGCACAGTGGTGAAGGACTCGTGCTCTGGAGTAAAAGACCTATTGAGTCTCAGCTCCCCTATTTACAGGCTGTGCTACCTTGGATAAATTACTAAGCTTCTGTAAGTCTCACCCTCCTCATCTAAAAAACGAGGAAGGTTCTAAGTGCTTTATCTGCATTATTTCGCTTGGTAAGTTGTCGACCTAAGGTCATCAGCTGGGAAGTGGGGAACCCAAACCAGGATTCATTACAGTAGCAGGCTGGTGATCTACTTCCCAGGTGGGTGGAAGAATTACCTAAGTTAATTCATTCATTCATTCTCAACATTCAACAAACACAAGTGCCAGGTACCGTGCCATCTGCTAAAGCACTTAGCATAGATCATTGGTACACAATACTCAAAAATGTTTGCTCTTTCTATTAAGAAGAAGGAAATGCTTGTGCAGAAGTGAATATTCCAGTTCTTCTAACAGTTACATTTCTCACTGTAAATTAAAAGGTTGATTGTGTGATCTTCATTAATATCAAGCTGCCTAAGTTGGGGCCCCAGTCGTGTTTTGTGCCAACCAGGCTAAAGGCTGGGCCCCAGATGGTGGCCAGTTCACTAGGGGAGAAGGGGAGAATCCAGGATGCTGCTGGCTTTGCTTTGAGACCAAAAAATAGACCGCTTCACAAAGATGGGCTGACCAAAGAAAATCAAGATATCTGTTTCTTTAAAATTCTAAGAAAAACTGGAAGAAAGTTTCATAGCTTCTCGTAAGCTAGGAGTAAAGATGAAGGAATAAGAGGGATTTTTAGGAGAGCGAAAATAGATTACCCTCCTAGAAAAATATTTTTAAACTTTAGATTTTCTGAGCATTCATTAAACATTTTCATATGGCCTTTAAACCTGCCATCTGAGATCAAACAACTATAAAGAGACTGTTTTACAAACTTCAGACTTACAACGACGACTGTCTGCTGTTGTTCAATCAATTATTAATTATTCTCATATAAGTACAACCTTCAGGTTAAGAAGTTGGACCCATAAAATGCTTTAGTACAAAGAGAATCACGTAAGTTCTGCCAAAAACGCATGAAAACTGGATCTTATTTTCTTATGGTATCAATTTTCAGCAAGCTGACATTACCCCCTGTACTTCTCTCTGCGAAGAACACTTCTTTCATGTGCCAATTACCTCAACCTTGTGTGTGAGAAGTGAAGTTTTTCTAAAATATAGAGAGACATACATATACACAAAATCTTTGCCTTTGTTGAAAAAAGAGCGCTCTCTACTTTAATACCTTTCAAATAAAGAATACATGAAGGTTTATAAAGCCCATGCTTATTTCCCTTCTTATTATACAACATGGACTTCCTTCTCAAATAAATTTTATAAATACATTTAATCCAAGTGTATGCTTAGATATGCAATAGCTAATGTTTAATATAAGTTGGCCAATGTCACCATAAGTTGAAGGAAAGCTCAAATGCTACAAAAAAACAATGATTTTTAACACTGTGAATATTGTATATGTGTATAGTACAGGTGTCTATGGAATACAGTATAAACTTCTAGAATATTATTTTACTGCAAGCATTTTAGCCAATGGTGGACATTATCCAACCAATTAGCTCTAATAGGGAGATGACTGCTTTGTTAACATTTAGTTCGTTCTGCAAAGTCTGCACTTCTGTGCAATGTGAAAATTATGCCAGCTAATATAACTCATTTGTGCAAAATCATGTAGTACAATAAGAAGAGAAAGCAGTGCTTTTAATGTCTATGTTACCGTATCATTTAAATTGGCAACTTAAAAAGATTTTCATTATTGTAATCACATATAAGTCAGACTTGATGATACTGACTACAATATGATGGCTAACCAGGTACCTTGTTTGATAGTCCCGGCCCCAAAATATCAATAGCCGTATATATGATGGGAGTTCATACCCTAGTACCTAGTAAATGTCTGTGTATTTTTTTAGACATGTTTCAGTTTTAATGATATACTGGATGTAACTGTTTGTTTCCTTTTAATAGCATAACCCTGATGAAAAAAAGCAGTTACCTGTACTATAAAGGGTACAGAGTACCAAGGATACATTTATAGTGACGAAAATGGTTTAGCCTCTAAATTACACACTGAAATATTAAGTAATTGAAAAAACTCAACAATAAACTGGAAGGTAATTAAAAAAGCCTGACAAGCAACTACAAAGCCTTTTACAAAATATTGACTAATCTTTCTTTTTATAGATGTCATCCTTTCCTTTCTCCAGTTACATCATGCAAACTCAGTTATTTTTAAAAGATAAGAGAACTTAACACTGGTGAACTGATACCTATCTTTGCATATAATTTTCTGGAAAAATTATATGGATTTCTCCCACGGCCATACTTCTTAAAGCAGTAAAATACATAAAATGCTTTTCTTTTCCTTGTCAGAAGTAGAAGAGAATGAGAAAGATGCCCTTTATGTTTCCTCCTTCAGTTATCAAATATTTTATCCCAATTCACACCCCTTCCTGCAAGCCTCTAAATCCTCTGTGAGACCAGCATATTTAAAATTGGTTTCTTCTTGCACTAGACTCTCAGCTTAGTGAAGGCAGAGACCATGTGTTTGTTTGCCACTGAATACACAGAAAAAGATATTTCATGAATAAATATTTTTACATGGAAATAAAAATATAAGATAGAAATATAACATGGTATCAAAATTAGGGTATTCTGAATTTTATTTTAGTTTTTGGCCTTCTAAAAAATGATTTCAATTTTCTTTTTTAGCTATTATAAAAATGAAAACAAAGTTTGCTATTTGCCTCTTTTCAATAATCTGTTATCTGACAAAGTTATGCCCTAATATTTCACTTTCTGGTTTTCTGGTCAGACTTATATCTCACAGTAATTTTTCTGCATTTGGTGCAAATATTTTAAAAGAGCTGCTGCCTGAACTGCTCCACAATCCTGGTTCTCACGCTCTCTCCCTCATCACTCCTTTCTCTTTCACTTGTTTGTCTTTTTTCTCCAGCTTCATGAAGAAGGGATAATTTCACAGATCGGTCCTCAATTTTCTGATATTTCCTTCCACATCAGTAACTTTGGAGGCCTGTTTGACTCTTAGTAGATTCGGCTGTGACTTTTAATTCAAAGCCTCTGTCACCAGACCCGATTTTGTCCCCAGTCTCCAGGGTTCCATTTCCAAATCCTGCCTGGGCATTTCCAGAGTCATGTGTGTACTCAAACTCATGTCTGTCACTGAACTCCTTTCTCCCTGAAACGGATGAAGTTTTTCCGTAAGTGTCCTCATCCTCCTAGGTACCGAGGTTTGAACCATCCAAATCCACTTCTGTTCCCTTTGTCCCACTGATAACCATAGTTGTAAGCCCCTTGATCAGCTCTTTGGAATAGCTCCCTTTCCCTTTTATTATTAACACTATCATTGTTCCGATCTAGTCACCTCAACTTTGAAATAGTTAAAAGTTCCTAAATGATACCCCAACGAATCCTTTGTTCTTTCGCCAAGCATTTTCTCGGGAACAGTATTTGCTTTTTCTCAGATACTGCTTTTATGATGTTACTCCTCTGCTCACCAATGGCAGGTTATGTTTCAAAGTTGATAGAACAAGAATCATGTCACCACCGTGTTCCTCAGAGCTCTTTTTCTGTATGTCTAAACATTTCTTTGTAGTTTTTATATTAACATGTCATATTTTTTCTCCCAAACTGCCAATTATTATCAGACACACAACTTTTTTTCACATTGGGAACGTGAAATATGAGATGCTGAAATGAGTCGCTCAGAAATGACAATAATTACAGCCACAGGAAGAGCTCTAAGCTAATGGCTCTTAGCGTATGTGCTGCCAGATGCACAAAGCAGAGGGGAATTTTTAAGATGAAATTCATCTCAAACATTCATCGTGGCAAATAAATAGAGCTTCGGTAGAAAATGATATACCCGAACCCTATATAGTGGTATTCCTCAAGGACCCATAAGATGCCACGCTAGTCCTACTAATTCCCAACTATGTACTTTAAAAAGTTCTGTACGATTTTTTAAAGCTAAACAGAAAGCAGTGGGGAGACACTCTGGAACCCGTGATATTAGATCTGAAGAATTATCTAATAATTCAAAGCAGATGATGGGAGATAATTTTCTTGTATACAATTTAGATGGTTTCGTAGAGGCATGCAAAAAACTGCTCTGATCCCATATTCAGTGACTTGCCTGTGGTTAACATTAGGATAAGGCAAAAATGTGGATAAAGGATAAGAGTTCCACCATGTGGTTTGCTCCTTAGATGAAAACAGAGACATAAATTCTAATTTAATATTAAGTCTTTCCAGGGCAGCCTGAAACTATATTTGGCTTAAAATGTATTAGTTTTATTATTTTTTTCTTTCCTTTCTTATTCTACAGGATTTCAGTTTTACCTCCACAATTCTTTCCCGTTAGCCAGACTTACCACATATCATAGTTTCAAATATAACTTGTATATATATACAGATAGATAGATATAGATAGATATATAAAGTGATCTCAGAGTCTAAGATTTTAGAACTAAAAGAAAGTTCCAAATAAATATTTCTAACTCATGAAACTGTCATTAGGTTTCTAATGCTTACTGCTATTCCAGACTTCCTTATTGTAATAATGAACAGTAAAGAAAGTTCTGTGATGCAGGATTGCTTGATTTCTGTCAGCTCCCCCCAACCCCCCGCCAACACTTTGGGATCACTTACTAATCTTTGGTCTGAAATGAGTCTTCTTCCTTAATGAGAATCAACTACCAAATGAGATACATCTACTTGGATTTCTTCCTTCTTTGAAATGTTCTGGTGAATAACAAACCCAAATTGAAACCAGACTATCATTTTATCATCCAAAATCAGAAGTGGAAACAGGAATCAAAGACCCCAATACATATAAACTAGATCCTCAAAAGACATTCACTTGGCATTAAACCGCTTCAAAACTTTACAAGATAAAAGAAGTTTTGTATTTTATTTTCAACATAAAGGAACCATGGACCAATATAAAACAGTGATCTTTTTTCTAGATAGGCTATCAAATTCCTTTATTTGTAAGGCAGAAGCTAAGGAGGAGAGATTCATGACGTGATTTCTACCCAGCAGAAACCTAGGCGAGCCAGGAGACTCTTTGTCTGCTCAGATACAATAAAATTTTTCACATTATCAAACACATAACTTCTTGGAGTAAATTTAGGTTAACAGAGTAGAACAAAACTATTGTATTTGCTTTGACTTTCATGGCCTAATAATAATGTAAAAATCTTTTTTTTAAATTTTATGGATATTTAACAGAATGAACTAAAGTATAAGTTCAGCTATTAGTGTTGTTCTGTTATAAAATAAAAGCATCATGCTGTTTAAAAAAAAAAAAAATGCAAGCACTGTAATCACAGGTTGTGCAAAGTTCAAGAGCCTGAGAACCAGGCAGACATTGGTTTGAATCCAGGCTACATTACTTCACTAACTCTGTGACCTTAGGTTTTAACCTCACTGCCCTGAGTTCTGGCTAGCTTCATATGTAAAACTGGGATAATCATAGCACCTGTATCAAAAAGTTGTTTTGAGGATTAGAGATAATATAAATCACCTAGCAAATTTCCTTAAAGTAAATGATAGTTAATAATTACAAATTTTTGTTGGTCAAAAGGTACAATTAGCAAAGAGTTAATACATATGAATGACTTAGAATGATGCCTAACACATAAGAGTTAGCTGCTGCCATCGTCACCGTTAAGTGGTAAAGGGGAGCTGACAGAACATAAAAGAAAAGAAGCAAAATTAATCCCACCTATACTCCTCAAGGACAGGAGGAGAATTCCTGTCTGCAATAGACTTTATAAACACGAAGAAGTCATCTTGATAAGATACACAGATAGGCATGGTCTGTAAAGACACCATTACTACCTTGGATTTTGCAGCTGATGTTGGATAGTAAGCAAAATACTGAGAAGGGTTTGATAAGAACTCATCAAGAGATGGTTCCCCTTTAGAAGGAGCAGGAAGTGCTTTAATTAAGTCCTTTGATGTCTTCTGATTCCTGCTTTCACCTCTGGAGCCAACCACAAGCCCAGGAGCCTGATAGGCAGAGCAGAGGGCCAGCCCCCAGAGAGAGACAGACTCTGCAGGCTGCCTGAAGGAGGAACAGGGTGGGAGAACTGGAACCTTTATCCTAAGGTTGAAAATAATATCATACAAAAAAGAAAAAAAAACCTTAAATATATGTTCTCAATAAACTATTGTTCCAAAAAGAGTTAAAGAGTTCTGGGAAGATTTATAAGTTGTTCTTTGAGTACCTTTGAGGAAATCCATAATATTTGTGTCCTGTTAAAATAAAGCACTAAAGAACATTTCTGATGATTTACTCTGAAATGTATAATATTCTGAGTTAAACATATTTTTTAATTAAAACTTTTACTTCTCTTTTCTTTTTTTTTCCTTAGAGGGTAAATTTGTGAGATTTGAACTGAAAAATTCCGTATTTTAGTCCTGCTGGACTAACCTAAGATTTAAGCATGGTAGTAAGATTTCACTGGTCTGCTTAGAAAGAAAAAATTCTTCCAAGTGCCTTGAAAAGGACATGCACTCCTATCATTGGAATAAACAGGCTTAAAAGCAACTGCTGATGAGCACAGCACATTGATTGGAACTAATAATTTTAAAGCAGAGGAAGTTCCAAAATATATCCTTTCATGTAAGCGACTGAATGGGTGGATAAAGAGAACTCACTATAAGTCAGGTAAACACTGAGGTGGTCTTGGTAATACTACTTGCACTGTTGAAATGTGCAGATACTTTTGGCTATAGGACCTGGAAGCACATAGTAGGTACTCAATATATATTTGCTGAATGAGTGGGTTAACATATAATTACAATCATATGCAGGTTTATTTATTCTATTGAATATACCATATGTTGTGTATTTAATATGTTGTTGATACTATAATTATTGGTCAATAAACCTGACTAAAACAGAGATTTGTTAACAGAGACGCATCACTGCATTAATGCTAATTAATCTTTCTTTTGAGGAATAACAGGAACATAGTGAAAGGCATCTATTGCAAAATGTCTGTTGACTTTTAAGATTTAGATCCCACCAGGTTAGTATTCTTTCTTGAGGAAAAAAAAGCCTCTTCCTAATCTTCCACTAGGAAGGTTAATATCTCTTAAATGATATCACTATCCCTGGAAAAGTTAATGATGGCAAACTGTGGCTATAACACATGAAACATCTAGAATCTGGATAAAGCACAGAATATCCACTGAGCTTCTGAATATTTTAAAATATATCAATATATTTACTGAAGTAAGTTCTTACTTAAACCATGAGATGGTAGGAATAATTGTACACTTTAAATTTACCTAAGTATATACTCTCTATTAATATGAGTGTACGGACACTTTTATTTTACTTTTGCCTACAGAGTTAGGTATTCTGCATTCATAGATGTGACCTGTATTAAGCCCAAGTAAATATTAAATCATGCTGTTCAGATAGTAACTTTTGGAAAGGGCCACATTCTTGCTTCATTTTACCCAAGTGCAGTTTTTAAAGGTAAAAATTTTATCAATTTAAACTTGCCACAATATCTAGTTTCCACTGCCACCTTCCCCCTTTACTTGACAATTTGTCTTATTTTATTGATATTATATGTTTACGCATCCGTCTCTCTAACCACACTGCAACTTCTTCTTAGGTCTTTAATGCATTTTGGAATCCCGAGTGCCCTGTGCAGAGTAGGTACTTAGTAAATGTTTATGGAAGTGAACTTTGCACTTTCCTCCTCCAACTACATTTTTTTGTAAGTTTCCATTCATTTGGGGGTCCTTTTGTAAGAGCCAGAGTAATTTTTTCTAGCTTCATTCACCTCATGAATCTTTTGTCTTTTATAGAAAGTGTATTCTTCAAGGGTAACTGAATACCAAATAGTATCTTAAAAAAACAACAATAAAAAAACCTCATAGCTTATTCATTAATTATTATAGACATGAAAAAATACTGGGGTTGACATAAATACCAATATACCAATGTGTAAGTATCTTCTTTTTTCATAGACATCAAAATTTGAATAATTGACAGAAACAACCTCACTAAAAGAGCCAAAAAACTCACTTAGCAATGTGAGCTACCGAAAGATGTTTATTAAAGTAGTTCACGGATTCAACTATGTTTTCAGGGTAAGGGGAAAATTCTCTCAAGTTTTTTCTTACATTTCTTCAAAGCAACTAGGAAATATAATAATATCTTTCATTCTCGACAGTATGTTATGATTTACACATCTAAATCTTAGAGATTTATTCTTAGGGTTACCTACGAGAAGCCAAGTAACTATTTGGCAAACAGCATTAGCACAAAGGCTCAAGGCTCTTACCATCAAATCCATCTTCTTCTGACCCTAGTTCATCATCTGAGCAGATGTTGAGGACATTTACCAGCATCTCAGTCACTAAAGAGAAAAAGGAAAGAAAGAAAGAAAGGGAAAAAAAGTCTACATTTTCTACTATAACCTTAATTATTACTCTGGCACTGTTAATGAGCAGGCTTAGCAATAACATTCTTACCTGTATTGAAGATGGAATTTCCTGCAAGTAGTTTCTATAAAATTCAGACCATAAAAGATAACAGGCTTTGTGTTTCTATGCAGACTTTATATTTTTAAAATTATTAGCTCATGCCTGCAAAATCTAATGGTAACATTTACCAGCTATAGGTCAATAGACAGTGGACAAAAGAAAAATGTGGATATGAATATACTATAATCTGTGAAGGAGAAAATGGTTACTTTTGAATTTTTATTTATTTGTACAATGATGCTGCTAGATTTAGACCAGATTACAAACTTTATGTTCATAGGGACCGAGTGAATGCTAGATCTCTTTTTAAATTTTTTAGTCCCCCAGAGAACCCAGCATAGTGATAGAAATGTGGTTTTGTGTTTAAGAAAAACTGATGATTGATGAACTAATATATTTGAGGTAGTTGTGAGAATATTGATTTTAAAAACTGAATGTGTTGAGATATATATATATATATATACACACACATACACAACATTAAATTTCATTTTCAAAAAGGTTTTACAAATGAAGCTCAGGTAAGTTTAATAAGAAATTTACTTGAGTAAATAGATTATAAGAGGGCTGTATAAAAGCATTATACACAGAAAATTAGTACTGCAACACTTTACACTAAGTTACATGTTATTTGCATTGAACGTTTTAAAAAATTAGGTTGGGTTCTATCATGAATGTGAAAAGAAGCCTGTCCACTATTTCTTCAAGAGTTACTTTTCAAAATCAGTGTTCTTCTAGCATTGAAGATATATGATAAAGAGTAAAACTTCATTGGAGCCAACATTAACTCAGAGCTTCAGTTTAATTATCAAAAGTAAATTATGTACACACTGCTATATTTAAAATGGATAACCAACAAGGACTTACTGTATAGCACAGGGAACTCTGGTCAATGTTATGTGGCAGCCTGGATGGGAGGGGAGTTTGGGGGAGAATGGATACATGCATATGTATAGCTGAGTCCCTTCGCTGTGTACCTGAACTATCACAACATTGTTAATTGGCTATACTCCAGTATAAAATATAAAGTTAGAAAAAAAAAAGAAAAAAAACGTAAATTATGTACACGAATATATTAATACATTCTTTTATAACAGATGTTCAAAATCTGAATAATTAATGGAAACAACCAAAATGAAGGGTGTTCAAGGGTAGTTGTCAGGATTCTCAGTGCTTCTGTGTCCACGCTGTGATCTGATGGGTGCAAGGAAGTGGTGACATGGAGTAGTACTGGGGACATTTATCAGAAACTATTAAAATTTACTTTTGACTTATTTTGGTGTTGAAAGGGAAAACTTCTTTGCTGACAATTCATAGATTCTCGGGTTTAAATGTTTTTAGAATATTTAAAGAAAAAATACATTGACTGTAGGAAAATAAATACTACACATATTAATATATTACACATATGTATTAATATAAACAAACAAATATTTCAGAAGAATGTACAGCTTTTCTCTAAAATCCCTCCATAAGACATCATTTTTCTGAAATACGTGCAAGCTCTTTTGTTTATTACAATGCACATTCACCTTCTCTGTGATGCTCAAGACGTTGCATGAGGAATGGTCCAGATATCACCATTAAACCTCCTGAACTGAAAAATCAAGTTCAGTGGGTGCAGGCCTTTCCTCAAAATTTTGGCTGAGGTTTAGGTCAAAATATAAAAACCAAATAAAGGGAGAAGGAAGGAAAGAAGGATAAGGCCAATTCTTCTGTAAACCTGGGGCATGCTAATAAACAACTTTTTAAATGTAACTTTGTCTCACCTTATACTAATGGCCACCATATTTAAAGTGAACTATTTTTTTGTTATTGTACATGTTGTGTTTCAAAATATTGTAGCCATTAATCACTTTCGTACAATGATCATTATTAACATCAGAAATGTTAGGAATCAGGAAATCAGGAAAGCATGGTTATCTCAAGCTTTTAATTTGACCAGTAGTCTATAAAATAAAATTGTACTTTTGAATTATAATGCAAAGGGGTAAGAAAAGAAGGTAGCCATTATAGCTTGAAGCCAATCAAAACTACGAATCTGTTATTTTTTAAAGGGTTGGATGATTCTAATGAGGTTATATAAATTATCCTAATATTCCTCATTTCTTTTATTTCCCCTTAATTCCACTCATTGCATGTTGTTAATAGCATATACAGTGACATACTTTCAAATCACTGCTCCTACGGTGAAGCTTGTGAGTTTTACTGGTTAGGCCAAAGTGTTTCTCTTTCTGACTGTTTCACGGTAAAAAAGGCCACATTACCTCTCCTTCCTTCCCACACCATTTTATTAAGAACATCTCAGGATTCCACAACACACCTTTTTCCCCAACAAATGGCAGGGACCAAGTGAAAACATCCATGAAATTTGGAAGCCAGTATGGATGAGGAGAACAGTTGAATTGCCTGATATTCATGACATTGTTCTCATACTTCAATACTGCAGCTGAAAACAACAAAAAGAAGGACATTAGATTCACAAGCACACATTTCTGCTTCTACACATGGCTTGAGTTGATCAAGAAAATTCAACTATGTATTTGACTTATGTTCCAAAACATCAAGGCAAACAGCTTCATTGGTCATGAATGTTTATCTAGTTATGGATTTAAACTTCATTCAGTGTAATATCTAACTGCACAATGTATGAATACTATACATGAGATGGCATTATAGTTTGGCAAATATTTATATAAGATAGTTAATCAAACGTCAGGAATTGGACCAAGCTCCTTTTGCAGCCAAGAACATTTTAGTCTTATTTAATACCTGGTGACACTAATAAAAGTGGCATAGCTAAGTTAGTGTGATGTAATTTAATAATATCCTCAAATATTTGAACAGAATGTATATCTATTGGTTTTAAAGCACACTTTTTTCCAGTACAACTCACAACAGTTGTACAAAATAGTTTAAATTAGACGGCACTCTTGACTTAATAAAGTAAAATGTCTGGACTGAATCCTGCCTTAAATAATATGCTGATATCTGACTCCACCCTTGACTTCTGAAAAGGATGCACCGTCCACAAAAATAGGAAAATCAATCTGCCTGCTTCACTCTGCTTTGCCTGGTATCTGTAGGTTGGATACACACTCACATGGGATGTTATGGTTGCAGAGATGTTAAGAGCATAGCTAGTCTCACTTCTAACCAGGTTCAGAACCTCATGTATAGCAATCGGGACGCAGGGTGAGCAGGTGTCCATGAATACTTTCAATGAAGCAAAAGCCACCTGTTTTAATAGGGTCATCTCCTCTATGGATAGACAATTTTAAGTTGTAGGAAATTCTCAGGGTGAATTTAAACCTTCTTTACTACTTACTGATCCTAGTTCTGCCTTCTGGAAAAATACAGATCAAGTATACTTCTGTTTCTAAATGACAGTTCTTTAAATATTAAGAACAATACTCTCATACTGTACCTTGCTGAGCTTTGGCAAGATTTTACTGTTATTATCCTATCATAGCATGATTAGCATTATATTAGCAGAAATTATTGAACAGATCCTAGATGCTGTCAAATGAGTTCTTCTTGGTTTTGTTTGGGGGTTTAAAATATAGAAAATGTAATCATCTCATGACTTTTTAATTTTTAGACTGACTTTTATATGTGGAAGATGTTATAGCATGTGATTGCTATGCATAAAGATAGCCCTTAAAAATCTATTTTTTTTGAAAAGTTCCTGGGAGTTTCCTGGGTTTGAGCTTTGCATGAATGTCTGCACTAATATCTTACTCAACTACTTATCGATATCTTTAACATAACATTGCTTTCATAACTCTGCATTTTCCTTCCACCTGGAATGTTTTCTCAGAAACCTCAGAATTTCCAAATTCTTCCCATCCTTCGGTGCCCAGCCCAAACACTATGCCCTCTGTGAAATCTTTTCTGATTTCCTCTGGTGGATGTCTCTCCTCTGAATTCCAAAAGCCCTTGACTTACAGCTCTATTTGCATTTATTATTCAATTTTGATCATAGCTATTCTATGTATATATGTATATATCCAACGTCTCCCTACGGCTGTAAGGACAAGTACCATACAGCAGGCTTTCTATCTTTATGTTTCCTATACCACCTTCTTAGCATAGATGCTCAGAAGCTAAGGATACATCTTGATATTTCCCCTATAATCTTTTTCAAGAAAATTCTTCCTAATCCCTTTGACCCTTTCTCATATGAGACAGCTTCTAGAGCCTTTCCCCCATCTTGCTTGTCCTATTCTGGATTCATGCCACATCAGCAATGCCACTGTTAAAGTGTGGCTCAGAACTAACATAATCTTGGTGGGGTTGATCAGTGCAGAGCATAGGAAGGATGTATAGTTTTCTGTGATTTGCATACTACATACATCATATTGCAGCTGAATAATAAGTGGATGTTTTCAGCAGCTTGAAGTTAACAAAAATCATACTTGAGAACAGTGAGGTTTTTTCCTTTGAATCATATTTCAGGCTGACCAACCCAGTTCCAGGGAACAGAATCACAGATGCTTTGGGGACAAGAATTGCAGATAATGCAATCCACACTAATATGGAGGGAGTTACTGTCTTCTTCCCATGGAATACTGAATCCTGCATACACTTCTGTAAACCTGTTCTTCTTTGCATTATCCTGTCATTATGCGATATGTCATTTGGCCTCAGGATACATTCACATAGTATTAGAAACATGCAAAATGAAAAAATCATGGCAAATTACAATATCAATACTTCGGATCTGCCAGATGGGAAAGGTGAAGTACTTCCCGCTTTTGCTAACGGCTCCCTGAGCACCGGCTTCATGGAAGAGGTCTTTACCATTTTTGAATACTGCATATTATTAGCAGAAATGGATCCTCCCATCTTCAAAAGGATCTCTTAAGGTTCTAAGTCATCTTTTTGAAGAGTAATTTCTCCTCTAAGTCCACCCCCCCACTTTTTATTAGTGTTAGGTTGGTACAGCAGGAAGAAGGAAAATAAGTGTTATAACTGACAGTATCCCAGATGAAAGAGAGAGGCTTTCTATAATATGTCACTTAATCCTTACTACAAATCTGAGAAACAGATGTGACTGCCCTCGTGTTATAAACTAAGGATTTGAGGTCAAGAAATGAAGTGACTTTCTCAGAGTCATGCAACCAGGAACTAACTGGAAGATCTCACTCCTATTCAAACTCAGCTTCTACTGACACCAAAGCCATTCCCTTTCCACCATTCCCTCTCTCTCTCCTAAATTATAAATGTATGAATTCTAGTCCCAGCTGTTATACTAATTTAACTTTGAATATGGTATTCATAATTAAAGAGGTCTTCGCTTTTTGCCAAAGTACATGTTTGAGAAAAGTGAAATAGGATGCACATTCACAAGTGTGGATAAGGCTTATCCACAATAGATAAAGCAGAAGTTCTGTTTTGTAGCTGGTGAGACAAAGCATTTATTCATTTGACATTGGCTCAACACAATTTATCTGCCTGACTACTGATAAAGCAGATACTGTTTACAGATTTTATTTTTGTTTATTAACAGCAGAAATAATACCATTTAACAGCAGCTACGTTTTCTAAGCATCTGCTCTATACCAGGCACTATATTTGGTCTTTTATAATCACAAATCTTTGCAATCTCTCTCAAAAGTGATTCTTACTTGCATTTTCAAAATAAGCAGAGAGGTTATTTGCCCAAGGTCACACATGAGAAGCAGCAAACCTCAGTTTGGGTTTGAATCTGAAGTGCCTCAACTTTCCAGTATCCCACAATATTCTCACCCTTCTCCTTCCACATTTATTCTTTTTTTAAAAAAAGGAGCACTGGACTGGAAGGTGGAGACCGAGAGATGTATTCTGTCATGAATTACAAGACACAAGGTCACTTCATGTCTCTATGTCTAAATTACCTCACCTCACTACATGGGTTTATCCAGATAACTTATACGACCTCTTCCAGATCCAAATGATGTTCACAAACTTCTGGAGCAAAGATCGCATCATTAACACAAAGACTGATGAATATTCTCAGTAATTCTAAGAGGTTATTAATAGAACTTTTTTCTTATTTTTCTATAAAAACAAAAATAAACAACTGGGACCTAATGAAACTTAAAAGCTTTTGCACAGCAAAGGAAACCATAAACAAGACCAAAAGACAACCCTCAGAATGGGAGAAAATATTTGCAAATGAAGCAACTGACAAAGGATTCATCTCCAAGATTTACAAGCAGCTCATGCAGCTCAATATCAAAAAAACAAACAACCCAATCCCAAAATGGGCAGAAGACCTAAATAGACATTTCTCCAAAGAAGGTATACAGATTGCCAACAAACACATGAAAGAACGCTCAACATCATTAATCATTAGAGAAATGCAAATCAAAAGTACAATGAGATATCATCTCACACCGGTCAGAATGGCCATCATCAAAAAATCTACAAACAATAAATGCTGGAGAGGGTGTGGAGAAAAGGGAACCCTCTTGCACTGTTGGTGGGAATGTAAATTGATACAGCCACTATGGAGAACAGTATGGAGGTTCCTTAAAAAACTACAGATAGAACTACCATAGGACCCAGCAATCCCACTACTGGGCATATACCCTGAGAAAACCATAATTCAGAAAGACACATGCACCCCAATGTTCACTGCAGCACTATTTACAATAGCCAGGACGTGGAAGCAACCTAAGTGTCCATCAACAGATGAATGGATAAAGAAGATGTGGCACATATATACAATGGAATATTACTCAGCCATGAAAAGAAACGAAATTGGGTTATTTGTAGTGAGGTGGATGGACCTAGAGTCTGTCATACAGAGTGAAGTAAGTCCGACAGAGAAAAACAAATACCGTATGTTAACACATATATATGGAATCTAAAAAAAAAAAAAATGGTCATGAAGAACCTAGGGGCAAGATGAGAATAAAGACACAGACCTACTAGAGAATGGACTTGAGGATACGGGGAGGGGGAAGGGTAAGCTGGGACAAAGTGAGAGAGTGGCATGGATGTATATACACTACCAAACGTAAAATAGATAGCTAGTGGGAAGCAGCCGCATAGCACAGGGAGATCAGCTCGGTGCTCTGTGACCGCCTGGGGGGGTGGGATAGGGAGGGTGGGAGGGAGGGAGATGCAAGACGGAAGAGATATGGGGACACGTGTGTGTATGTGTATAGCTGATTCACTTTGTTATAAAGCAGAAACTAACACACCATTGTAAAGCAATTATACACCAATAAAGATGTTAAAATAAATAATTAAATAACTTTCATTTAAAAATGCAAGTGTAATAATATATATTCTTTTTTCTTCAGCCACATAAAATACTCATGCAAATATACTTCTCGAATAATCTTACATTAATAACGTACGAATTTTGATTTTTTGCATAATAAATATATATGTCGCAAAAATACATGAAAAACATTAAACCAGAACAGTCCCAAATATTCCGTCACGAAATTCACAGTTAACATTTCATGCTCCACCCCTGCCACCCTCCTCTGACTGCCGCTGGAGTTACAGAACTCAGCTGAGCCCTAACACGGTGCTCTCCTCTGAAGTACTGGAAAGATGTTTATCTCCAGTGCATATAAATAATACAAATGGTTGTACTTCAAGAATCACTCGAGACCACCTCCTGAGACCTTGTCTGAGAAATAGAGAGAGGAAAAAAGAACAAAGTCTACCATCAAGGAACTCCTCTATTCCACAGACAATTACACATGACCTCATGTCCTTTACCAATTGTATCAGAGGCCTGGAGAGGGATTATGACACATATACGGGCCTTAGGTTATTAACCGTTGTTCAGAGCAGACCAGACAGCACAGAAACAAATGCTGTTTTGTTGCACACGCAGGGGTGAAGAACAGCCAGAAGATATCTGGTATAACAGAAAGAAGATTAATCCCCATGAGTCTGGAGACCTGACTGCCAGTTCTTTCTCTGATGTCAAAATTATGGTTGCAAAGTTATGCAATTAGTTGGTCCCATCATGCTTATGTAAAAGATATAAAAATCAGTGATAAAGAGACTGCTCCTACTAGGGAACAGGGAAGGGGCACTGGACCTCTATCATTTCTAGTGATACCACAAGGCCCTCTGAATATAGTGAAGCCCGAGGAATAGAATCTAGATATTCATTCAATCCTCTGTCTATCAAACCATGCACTAAATTGCTAGGCCATATCCAAATCTGTAAATTAAAGGGGTCTCTCCTACTTTAAAATTTAAAATTTTGATGAGACACAAAAACCAATAGTTCACAAAAACTTGATAACATTTTGCAGCCTCTTCTTTACAATTGCCATCACCAGGGAAGCTGATGACAGGGCAGTAAATGACAAAAATAGAAAGGTCAAAGAGAGCTTCCAGTTTAAGAGAAGTTATCAAAATATTGCTAGCAAGATGCATTGACTAGCTCACCGAACTAGTCAATGGGTTCAACACATTCCAAGTCAATTTTTTTTTTAACTAATTAATTAATTTATTTATTTTTGGCTGTGTTGGGTCTTCGTTTCTGTGCAAGGGCTCTATCTAGTTGCGGCGAGCGGGGGCCACTCTTCATCGCGGTGCGCGGGCCTCTCACTGTCGCGGCCTCTCTTGTTTCGGAGCACAGGCTCCAGACGCACAGGCTCAGTAGTTGTGGCTCACGGGCCTAGTCACTCCGCGGCATGTGGGATCTTCCCAGACCAGGGCTCGAACCCGTGTCCCCTGCATTGGCAGGCAGATTCTCAACCACTGCGTCACCAGGGAAGCCCCCAAGTCAATTTTAAGAGGAACACAGAGCTCCTTTTCTGAAAGCCTTCAGATTAGTGACTGTGATGTTCCCGACATACCTCAGGCATTCTCAACACTACTAGGGCTGTTCTAAGATAGAGGAGAGAAGAGCTCAAAAGAAGGGAAATGACAAATTTTATTCTTTTCTACCTTCTGCTAACGTTTTTTATCTCAACTCTAATTGACCATCCACTCCCCACTTCAAAAGATGGGACAGACGGACAGAAAAGAAACAAAGATGAGAGGAAAGCAAATGAAGGCACTTCAGAATCCCTGGAAGCCATCCAGAAAAAGCGCAAAAAAAAAAAAAAAAGCATAATAGGCCCAGGATGTTTTTTCCTTTCAAGTCTTCCACCCTCAGATACCCTAGTGGAAAGCGTAGCATCAGTGTGTTCTTTTGGCGAAGTCCTACCATCACAGAAGGAGACATGATAGTTTGATGGATAAAATTCTTGAGGTAGGACTATGTATTCATAATGTCCTTTGGCAGAATTTTAAGATTATGTTGGTATGCTGCATGAAAGGGTCTTCTCTCTGGGAGAGATGCTACAGATTTTTAAAAATCTGTATGTTCCCATAAAGATTACTTAGGGGAGGGTACAATTTTCATTTAAAAACTGGAGAAGATATATATGTACATTCACATATATGTATAGTTATTGTAGTACGTGTTATAGCATCTATAAACACAATCTCTACGATTCCTTCCATTTAGAAATTTGACTTCTCACTCCTGTTTCCTTTTTTTTTCTTCTCAATGTCCTATACTTGCCTGATGGATTCTGTTTTAAGAAGACTCCTTTTTTTATTAGTGACCTAGGTAAAGGGACCTAGGTCAAAGGAAATTTACCAATTCATGAGGTTTACTGTATTTGGTGAGCAAGGGCTACACTTGTAACTCACTTTTACTCTATGGCTCATAAGGTTAGGCTCAAAGTAAGTGTTCAAGGCATTTATGAAGATGGATTTCAAGTCTTCAATTTATAGGTAATTTTTAGGTAATTCTGTCGTAATGATATTTTTCAGTATGTGTTTCTTGAGAAATTTAATGTTTAAATTGCTCAATTCAATACTTATCAGAGTGTATTTCACAGGCACACGCTCAGTAACTTCCACATAATGACTGAATTTCAACCAACCTGAAATATTTTAGTATTACTGGATACAAACAGTAGTTATATATAATTTTCTTGAAGGTATGAGCTAATGATTTCGTACTTATTGAAATACACGTGTGTGTGTTTCACGCGTTTCTGTATGTAATCCTTTTACGCCCACATCTAACCCTTGTTCCTCCTCTTACCTTGTACATGCCTCTTTCATGGCACCTATAACACCTTCTTTAACTTTGTCACAAGTCTCCTACATAAATGTGGATGATATTATCTTACATGAAGGAAGGTGACTGTACTAGATATATCTATTATCTGAGCCAATCTTATGGTTATGTCTGTGTGTGTGTGTGTGTGTGTGTGTGTGTATGTATGCATGAGTGTGTGTTATGTGTTTCCCTTCTTAATACTGCATTAGTAAATTCTGAATCAGGTATTATTCAAATACAGAATTTTGAGTAAAGTAAGTGGAAGGCAGATGATAGAAGGAATGAAGAAGGCATAGATCTCTCTTTTTTTTTTTCTTTTATTGTGCTTTGTACCATACCTGGCACATGGCTGATGCTCAACAGTGTTGGCTGAAGAAAAGATCTAATGAAAGGAAATAGAGAAAAGAAAGACAAGATGGAGAAAGAGAGGAAGGAAAGAAAGAAGGCAGGCAGGCAAAAAAAGAGAAAATAAAGAAAAATTTAAAAACATAAAACATATAACTTGTCAGGACACGAAAAATGTAACTAACCACATATGAACAGAAGTCTGAAGGGTGCTTGAAAGAATTTGGGAAAAAGGTAACATGTCACTTCAGAGGCTAAACTCTGTTTTAAAATTGTAAGATTCTAAAATAGATAAGAGTGGAAATAATATTGTCTCTGTCACATAGTAACTATGTGAACTTTGGCAAACATTTCTCCTTATTTGAGTCGTACCTTTCAAACTTGTAAAATAGGAATAATTAGGTCATCTTCAAAATATGAAGATCAAATAAAATAATATATGGGATTAATATTTATAATATATACAATCAGATAAAATTTTGGCACCTGAAAAATGTAAAGTATCATGACTCAGTTTCAAATTCCTTGAGGAAAGAATGGCTATGTATTTTTAATAGTTTTGCCATTTTACAATTCCCACCTAATGTGTCACATCGACATACTAGGATCCAGAGAATTTGGGCCAAAAATTGATCCTTGAGATTAGCTCAAGTCCAGTCAAACACTGTGAATCACTTCTAACATTACAATTTCACATAGGGAATTTGAATTTCTACCATTAAATATTTTTTGCTAAGTCAACAAGGAGTCATCGGCAGCTTTGAGTTCCTTATCAGTTTGAGCTGGTACGTTCCTTTAAGTTCTAATCTATACTATTATAATGCTAAAATAAGGCTTAATCAACCCTAGACTAAATGAGAAAGATTTACCTGAAGCTTTAAACTACTGGGGGAGATGGCATGGACATAGGAAACACTGTGCCCATGCCTTGCTCTCATTCAACACAGCTGATACTTATCAGCTCCAAATGCATAACAAGGGTAAGTGTACCTCGGTGGGAGGTACTTTGAAAACTAGTGCCTATATCTGTATCTGTTTCTGGGTCTGTATGCGCTTTCACCTTGTACTTGGTATCAAGCCTTAACCTGTAGCTTGCAATGGTTCTAGGTTGCTATCTCCAAGATATCCTTGGCACTGAGTTAATATTAAGCCTATACACTTGATATCTACTTTTTTTCGTGGAAGTAATGTCACTGAGTGTCTTGCAGGTCTAGAACCTCTAGATAATGAATAGCAAGTGATAATCCGCTGATTCAAGTCTTTAACGTTTTATATATGTTATGTGTGTGTATATATATATATACACACACATACATAGATATACACACACACATATATATGTGTGTATATATATCTATATACACATACATATATATACACACACACATATATATGTGTATATATATATCTATACACACATACATATATATACACACACACATATATATGTGTATATATATATCTATACACACATACATATATATACACACACATATGTGTATATATATATATATCTATACACACATACATATATACACACACACACACACACAAATAAATATATATTTCTTGCTTTTCCTCCTGTTAAATGCCTCATTGACAATTAGATTTCTAGAGAAGTTGGTTTCAGTCGAGGGTAAGAATCTTCTAACCATCTGTCAGAAAATGGAATGTAACACAAGATGTAAGCCTTAAAGGTCCCATCCAAGGGGCGGCAGAAGAGCGCTGACAAGGCATCTGGATGGAGGACTCAGGTTGCTAGAGGTCCTGTCTTCATCCCCAAGGAAGGGTTCACAGAACACTGCGATCTGATTTTACGGGCAGAGCTTGGTGAAAAGCGAGGATTATCGCAGCCACTGCCATAGAGTACTTACTTTGTTGAAGCTCCACAATTACTTTAACTGCTGAAATTTACAATCGTGTAGTGGTGATGGTTAAGAAATCAAGGCCATTTGTTAGAGTAAAGATACATAGATTATACGTAGCTTAATTCAATTAAAATATATAGGGAAAGTAATCCCTAAATATTCAATCTCCACACGTTTTCTATTTTCTGTTTCACCTTCTGTCCCATTAATTAAATGTTGAAATGTAAGCAAGGTGATTACTGGACTAAAACGAATCTATTTAGAAAGCGGCCTCCAGCAATGACACTTTCACAGCAGAGCTGAATAAACAAAAGCAAAAGCATAAGCGCTTTGGGGGATATCTTTTCAAGGGAGACATTTATTTCAGACTAGTACAAAAGATCCTCTAATCTTTTAATAATGTATGTATTTGGATGTATAACACTCATGTAATTTTAAAGTGATAACAAATGACTCTTCATTTCAAAAGCTTTTCCTTTCTTATTGAAAAATAGTCACCTAAACACAATGAACCCCTGAGTTGAATAGGGGTTCAGTGCAAACTGCTGCCCTGAAAGCTTTCACATAACAAAGCTGATGCACAAGAGCACAGAAGGAGGTTAACCTGTGGGCCCTGGAGTCAGACTGCTGAGTTTCTATCTCAGTGCCATTCCCTGACCAGCTTGCTTGAACCTTGGGGAAAGTATGTAACTCCTCTTGTGTCCCGGTTTTTCATCAATGAAATCAAGATTATAATGTAGTTCATAGAGTGCTTGAAAGATTAAATTCATTTATTCATGGACTGGAAATGTAGAGCACTGTCTGGCAATGGTAAATGCTCAATACATATTAGTTACTATTATTGTTATAGGTATAGGAAATCACAACCACACATGAATTCCACATATTGAAGAATCCTGGTTATAAAAGGCAGCGTAAAGGGGACATTCTACTGAAACCTCTCTGCAGTTAATTTTATCCATTTATCTCAGAGAGGTGATTTCTCTGAAAACCAATCAAAACCTTCTAACTTCAAGTTCTCTTTACCTTTAAAAGTCTACCTAAATTTCTTTTTTACCATCTCATACTGATAATAAAAGGAGTTAATACGAAGAGTTTTGTTCATGGTTTCTGCTTTACTCCTTCATAGATTCTTATATTCCATACTACTTCTTGGTAGATTGTCCTAGGTTTAATAACCATTATTAAGAAATTATCTTCCTGGTGTGTGTAATTCTACCAATACTCATTGGGCTAAAAAATAAAAATGTTTATCAAATAAATAAAGAAATGACTAGTTTTTGGTGGGGGTGTGTATCTTACTTATTGTTTGCTTTTGCTTTAGCATTTGTTAGCAAATATCAAATAACAAAATGCTACCATGAATATGTATTTACATTTTCTTTCTTTCTTTTTTTTTTGACTTAAACAACAAACATTTATTTCTCACAGTTCTGGAGGCTGGAAGTCCAGATCAGAGTGCCAGCAGGGTCAGGTTCTTGGTGAGGACCCTCTGGCTGGTCTTGTCCTCACATGGCCTTCCTTGGTGCATGCAGAGAGAGATCCTCTGTTTCCTCCTATCTTTATAATTAATCCCATCACAATGCCCCAGCCATGACCTAATCTAACAGTAATTATTTCCCAAAGGTGGCACCTCGAAATACATCACATTGGGGGTTAGAGTCTCAACATAATGAATTTGGGGGGAGGGGGAACACAAACATTCAGTCCATAGATGGTATTTTTATAGTTTATCTAAATGTAAATACAATCTGAAGTGAAAGATTAAGTATCTACATTTTCTATATTGAAATAAGTGAACTGGCCAAACAGTTGCTCAAGACCAATTAAGAAGACCTTTAGATTTGAGATGATAGCGGAATAAAGTAAGGGTTGGGAAAATTGTTGCCATTGGACAAAATCTCTAGATTAATTTTATCCAATTTGTAAGGCAACTAGTGATCACATTTATGGTTATGGTTGCAAATACCCCAAAAATGCTTTAAAAAGGGATATGTCAATGATAAAGGTGATGCCCATGCTGAAGACAGGCCTCAGACTCTACAGAAATGGCCCCTTGTTATAAAACGTGGGTGTCTTCGCAGGGAAGTAAACTTTTAAACATGCTGTAGAGAAAGAGGCAGAGGTGCTACTCAGGGTTGCCTGGGCACTCCTTCCAGAGACTCCCCCTGGCCATTTCCCTCCTCCACCCAGGACAAAGATGGAATCTAGCTGGTTCTATTTGGCTCCTCAGCCAGGCAGGTTCCAGTTATCTCTAAGTTTGTGGAAGTTATTCCTGAATGGTGAAACAAACTCCCAGTGTGAAAGGACTGCGGTGCAGCAGGGAATGAGATTGTAAGGCCTGGCAACACCATGCTGTGTCAATGGTGTGTCACTGAGCGCTGAGAGCTCCTGCTCGAAGGTGGGGCTTCAAGGCCAGTTGGCTTCAGATATGCTGCATTTGCTCCTGGAGTTCACATCACGACTGCCAATCAGATTCTTACCTGGGTTCACTATATTAACAATTCAATCCTCCCTTACGATGGTATTTTCCTGCCAAGTCAGACATTATCTTTAAATTTATAAATGGTATCTTCCTGAAGCCCCTGTCTACTTTTTGACTGGGAAATATTTGAGGATGTTGAAATTGCAAGTTTTGGTAAGACTAAAATGCTTTTTATAAGTAAATCTATCAAGTTGTCTAGTTTAAAAGTCCAGAACATCATAATACGTTTTTTTCTATCAAAAGGTGTACACTTTTGCAAAACAAAAATCTCAAAATTCTTGTAAACAGTGCTTTTCCTGTCCATCCTTGAAACCTGATTTTCAACTTCTCTTCCTTAACCTACTTTAACATTGAATTGATTTCTTTCCTGGTTGTCATTTTAATCTTTGGTCTTGATCACTGTATTAGTTTGGTTGTCATTTAGATTTTCCTCTCAACTCCGAAATACATTTCATTTAATAAATTTTACTTAATTACTTAATTTTACTGTCAGTAGATTTTCTTAGAACTGAGTTGTATACCCCTGGTATACATATTTATATTTCTCTACATCTGTAGCATCCATCCATCCATCTAGCCTCTCACCTATCCATATGACAACTCATCTGAACTATGGAGAACCGGCACCACATGGAAATCTACTACAATTTACTTTAGATTTTTTTGAAGCACAGTTATAATCATTAGAGAGATAAAGGACTTAACTGTTTACATCAAGGTTTAAAACACTTTTTAAAAGAGGTTTATTATAGTTTTCGGCCAAACCGAATTGTTTAAAGCAGAGTTCACATCTGTCATTGTGTTTTTCAGCACTGAGAGATTTCACTCTAAGATTGCTTACATGTCACTTTCTCAGTTAAGCTTTTTTTGTTGCCACCAGCTTATTTCCAGTCTCCTTTCATACCGCTCTTTTCTTTGTAGGATTTTGCAAATGTATTTAAATAATTACTGGTGAAATTCTTTAACGCCTATCACACTACTAGATTATAAACCCCACTAGAAAAAAGACCATGTCTGTCTTGTTTATTTTATATCCTTAGCACCTCACATGGTACTTGGTATACAGTAAGCTCTCAATAAAGGTTTGTTACATTGGTGAGTGGATGAGGTTGAAATCACTTTCACAGATGGAAAATTATTTTGAAGAAGAAGCAGCAGCAGCAGCGACGTGTCATTACTGCATTTTTCTTCTGTTTGGTGTATCCGGATAATTGTGAAGTCGCTTTTCCCTTAGGCTACAGCTTCACAGGAGAAAAACAATTCAAAGGTGCTAAGTACTCTGCAAATGTTTAACTCCAACTGGGAAATCAACACTGGTGACAGCAGTAATTTAAAGACAGACAAAGCTCTGAGGGTCAACACCGATAGGATACTTTTGGGCACTGTCTTGCTATTCATTCCCAGAAAGAAAATGCTTTGATCAATGCACGTATTGGCTGCCTACCATGTAAAAGGCATGCTACTTGGCTTTACAATGTGTATCAAAAAGCCCCTGATTCAAACTAATTATAATCTGATTGGGAAGTTATAGGAATGCACGGAAAAGCTAACTAGAAACAAAAGTAAATGCTAAGTACAAGGGCAAATGATTGGTATTACAGGTGTTAAGAGAAGAACTACCCACAGACAGACCGGAGGGGGTGTAGTCCATTTAGATGGGTAGAGACGAGCAAGACAAGTATTCTAGATATAGATGAAAAGAAGTGGGTGGGCAAAGATGTGGCGAAAAGGAAAGCCAAAAGTTGTTCAGGGCAATGAGCAGGACAATTTGGCTAAAGTAAAGGGTTCACGCAGAGAGACGCAGAGAGACAGGTCACGAAGGCAGATTGACCCATAAAGTAAAAATGATAACTATGAAGCTGAAGAGGAAGAGTATTCTGCCAGCTTCTGGGAAGCCCCACACTGACACATGGCATAATTAGAGCAATATAAAATATTCAATGATGATAATATCTTAATAGCGCACAACATTTTGTTTCAAAGTAATTTCATCTATTATTCACACAAAAAATGTTTTTTTCTCATTTTATAGAGATGTCACTGTATGCCAATAATTTTAGATGAGTTAGTTGTTTCACGGCAGAGCTGGGATTCAGAGCTACATCTTTGGCCCTGGCATCTTGCAGGAGTAAGCAGGATTTGTCGGAGTGAGGAAACCGAAGCAGGAAGAGGGGCAAGTTGTTCGCCTGTGTTAATGCAGACTGGAAAGGTTAAGAACTGAATGGATTAACATAGGGGATGGGGATTGACATAGGGGATGGGGCATGTACAGTCCTCACTGCGTTCTGAAAGCTGCTTCTAATTGCAGGCAAGTATGAACTACTAATCCGAACGATTGGACATTTCAACATGAAGCTGATCATATGACTATTATCGGTTTTAAGATGGCAGACTAGACTCACAGACGTAGAAAACAAACTTACGGTTACTAAAGGGGGAAGGGGGGAGGGATAAATTAGGAGTTTGGGATTAACAGATACACACTACTATATATATAATAGATAACCAACAAGGACCTACTGTATAGCACAGGGAACTCTAATATTTTATAATAATTTATAATAATAATTTTATATTTTATAATAACCTATAAGGGAAAAGAATCCGAAAAAGAATACATATGTATATGTATAACTGAATCACTTTGCTGTACACCTGAAACTAACACAACATTGTAAATCAAATATACTTCAATTAAAAAAAAAGATGGCAGAATCAACCTATTTTTTTTTCTTATTCTTTCATTTTGCCAGAGAGCTATTACTGCTTCCTTAATTCCCAGGAATTTTAAAAATCAAATCATACTGTAACTACTAGGTTATAATCCCAGAGGCCTTGATGGTCATCTGTTTCTAAGAATCAAATGGTTAACTCAGAGATTCTTCATGGCTGTTTCTTTCCACTGATTGTGTTTTGAAGGTGCTTGCAACCCAGTTTTATTGCACTGGCTTTTAAAATTCTCGTTAACATTTGTTTTATTCTAATACAGTAATCCTCCCTTCGGCAGTGAACCCTCAGTCCCACATACCGTACACAGTGCTAGCATAATAGCTTGAAAGTGCTTCCGAGATCTTACACAAAAGCCTTTTGAAATTGTGCTCCAACTAAAGAATATATCTTTCTTCTTCCTATCAGTTTATCTTCTTCTCTCAGGAGAATTTTTTTCTTTTATGAAAAGGTTCCCAAAATGAAATGCTTCTATCCCCTCCCCGAGAGATTGTGATCTGCCCTAAAGGCAAGAGTGAAAGAAGCACAGAACCTCAAAGATAGCAATGCACTGATGTCTATTGCTTTTTAAGTTCCTGCCTTGTTAAATCAGAACCACAGACAAAGAAGCAATGCACATCTTATTCGAGAAATCTCTATTGGTCTCAAGCAAAACTGCATTGCCTAGCATTGTGATGCATGGAAAAAGGCTAGATCTGTTTTCATGGAGTAAAATCTCAATTTTCTCTTTCTCTCCATTTTTTTTTTTTTTCCTGTTTTGAGGGTTTTTTTTTTTTAATTTTTAAAAAACTTGTAAGTATAGTACATGCTACTTAGTAATCAGTCTCTGTCAAGAAAATTATTCATTTGGGCACTGCCTTCACTAGGTGTAATGGAAAAAAAGTTTAATCCCATAAAACAACAAAAACGTAAGTGTTCGTATTTTATATACTTTTGCTAAATAACAGGATCACGGTGGGACATGCAAAACAACCTACTGAGTTCTTGCATTTCTTGTAGGTACCACAGGGGAATTTTTTGGACAAGATGGAGAAGCCTTATCCAACCAAAGGGAACTACTTCTTATTGATTTTACACAAGAGGCTTCAAGATTGAGATTTTGTTTGGAGACGAAAAACAAAAAAGTCTTTGCTGCTTAAAAATAAAAACGTTGCAAAAACACTGGCCTTGACTTTATTTTTTCCTCTTTCTAATCAAACGTTAACCATTCTTCCATGTCCAGATCATATTTTATCTGAAATAAGGCCTTCTCTGACCATTCTAGAAAAATCACCCCTTGTCGAATGTACTTAGTGTTTGACTCTCTTGGTTTTACTTAATGACACTGTCTTACATTTTCATGAAATCATCCAGATGTCTTGCTTTGTCAACTAGTTGATAAGCACTTGATATGCAGAGAACATGTTTTACTTGATTTTGCGTGCTTCTTGCCACAGAGAACCAAGGGCAGGTTCTTTTCTAGGAACTAGGCAACACGAAAAGGGGGACAACCATCCCTCACACGCTGCCATCCATGGTTGTGGCAGAAACTCTTTGTGCCTACTGATAACCATGCCCCAAGGCCGCAGGGGAGGGTCCCCCAGAGCCAAAATGGCAAGGAAACAGACTGGGCAGCTAGAGCAAACTCCAGCCAGCAGGGGTCACTCTCTGAGCCATGGGGACAGGGGTTGGACAGTCATATACTGTATCTGTAGGACAGTGCAGATTCCTCTGGGGAGAGGCAGAGATTGGGAAGTGTGACATGTGGTTTGCCCTTTGGAGCAGGATCCCTGACAGATCCAGAAGGTACGGGCCCCAGTGTCCAGGCCTCAGCAGGAGGTGGGAAAGCGCGAAGCAGGAGATCAGGGTACAGGCAAAGGGAGAGACCCACTTCCCAAGGGGAAAGTGGAATGCAGGCGGGAAACGAAGGTAACAAGCTATTCATAAGGACTGAGGACACCAAGCAGGTGCCTGGGAAGGCATCCTGGACACCAGCCTAGGACAGGAAGCTGCCTCTCACAACTCACATAGGCATGGGAATGGCTCCCAATTCCAGGAGTTTTCAGACTGGCTCAGAGATAAGGCTGCCTTTTCCTGCCTCTCCTGGCCTATATTTGACCTCACATGTATTATTGGATTGGTTTCTCTCTTTCTGTTTCATTTCTCTTAATCTAGAAAGCCACACTCAGAAATGCTGCATATATACTATCCAGACCAATGCCAATGAGGGTTAATGACTGTTTCACACTTTCTCATTCATTCTGCCACACCTCTAACACCTCACATCATTTCCTTTCATAAAGAGATTACCTTTATGAAAGAAAGCAATGTGGCCCCCCGCTCCTCCTCTCTTCCCTAGTCAGTAAATAATGCCCTCTCCTTTCCTGGTCTCTTTCGGGCCACAGGTACAGCGTTGCAGAAAGGAAGTACAGGATGCTGGACCAGATGATGTCGGTCTCATGGCAGTTCATCACTACCTAACTGAGTGACCTTGGGCAAGGCAATTACCATAGAGACTCACTCTGGGGGGCAAATGATATTTACTTTCAAGTTTAATTCAATTTTTAAAAAATAAATGAATACATACCTATCACAAGGTCTGACTCATGGTAGGTGCTCAACAGATGAAATCTGAATTTGAATTTCAAGCTATAGCTTCTTTTTGCTTATTTTTCACAGTCCTTTCCATGCGCAGTCACAGTATTCTTATTTAAATCCCTATCCTTCTTAAGAAGCATGATTTTGGATTACTTTCAATTATTCTTTCTTTTAAAGCCTGTACCTATCATAGCAGTAGCTGTCAACCCTACTTTACATTAGAATCTCCTAGAGAACAATTAAAAAATAACAGTGCCTGGGCTCCCACCTCTGACCAACTGAATCTGGAACTTTGAAGATAATCACAAAATCTGCATCAAACAATAAATGAAAAAGTAAGGAGAAAAAGAATGACTAAAAATGCTTAATTAAAAGCAACCCAAAAGAGAACTTAGTTATTACACATACTATACAAAACTCCAAGAGGGATTTGAAAACACTCACCTTTGTTATTGTATACATCTAAGTAATTTGGTGCTGAAAAAATTGTAATGAGAGAAGGGAAGCCTGTTGTTTGGCTTTTCCTGTACATGCGGTACCTAAAAACAATAAATACAAGTCAAAACAAGGCTAAGTATGGAAAAAAGATGATATCAAAATAGACATTTAGAAATAGAAAATTAAAGTTAAGTTTTACTATTCAAAGAGAATTCAATTATGGAGGTACTAAAAATTTTCTCTCTGCAGTCTGTTATACACAGACATCAATTCATTTCGGGGGTGACAATGAAAACACACAGTCATATGTACAATTTCAAAATAGGTCTTTTCTAAGTTTAGCAGACCTGGGGGGAGAGTGGAATTCAGTGAAAAATCAGAATTCATTTCCACGTTCAATAGAGAGGACAAAGGCTACTTTTTGTACACAGATACCTGTACCTACCATGTTTTTCAGAAGTTTGCCAATATTTTTAACATAAATAGATTAAATATGCAGAGCAATATACAAAACTTTACCACTAATAACCAGGCTGATTATTCTATTTGTAACAATATTCTGTTATGGTGATATAAATCCATTTTGCCTAGACCAAGTGATTTGCTTTTCATAGAATGTCTGGTTAAATCCATGGGTTTTACAAGCTGAAATTGTTTCTATTTTAGAATTTTATTTATTACCAATCTCTTCTGGTGTCTATAGGTCAAAGATTATTGTCTCAGCAGGGAAATATTTAATCAATCAGTAATGAAACCTCTGCAAGATCTTTGGAAATAAATTAACAATCCAGTTACTTTTCTTCCACTGAGACAAAAATAGGACTCTAGTCCTCAAATCAAAAAATACAGGAGATTTGGTTCTTTTCCATCAAGGTGAAAACGTATCTCACGACTTCTATGTGACAGATTTCAGGAATATTAGTTTAGAAAAATTCCTAAAGTGCAAAACAAAATTTTATCATTCCTTGGTTATTCGGTGTCAGTTATTTCTGGCAGACTAATCATGCCTAATTTAGTGGGGTTCTAAACAGGCCTCAAATAGTACCTTTAGATAGATTAAATAACCACCTTAAAATTTATAATTTTACAAATATTTTGATACTACTTTTCCCAAGAGAAAATACCCCCTTAAAAATCTTTTGAAATATCCTAGAAGTATTTATGCTGCTTATGGAACTGAGCTTTGTTGGGGGAATAAATCAGAATGTAAAAGATAGTGACACTCTTAATCCTAGTACCTTGACTTTATAAACTGTGGCTGATTATGCCTACTTGACAACAAATAAAAACAAAGAATCTGGATGACATAATCTCAACTTTCCCCAATGAATCAATCAACTGCTCGTTTTAAACAAATACACTTGTTGATTTTAATCGACACACTTAACCTGTTTTCAAATAAGCAGATGGATTTCAGGTCTATCATGGGATTAAGATAACTCTGCTTAACATGTTCAGTTGGGACAGTCAGCCAAAAAGCAATGGTGACACCACTGCCCTGAAAAGTGAAAAAAATTATTTGAGGACCTGATTGGCTGGGTATATCAATAGGTTACTGCGAACATCAGCTACAAGAGCACTGCGCACACGATATTGGATCAGTTCATACTTGCTGATTGATTGCTTGAAAAAAGCTAATTTTGAAAACAACAGGATCTGCCTTGATTCAGAATCATCACAGGTATGGGCTTACTTCAGAATGCAGGCATCTGAATTCCCAATTTCAGTACACAGATTATAAAAATAAATGTTCCTCCTTTTCAGAAAACTTAGAATATGAAGGAATGAGCTTAAGCGTTTGAAGGCAAAACAATGCCTTTCAGTGGAGCTTATTGGGAAGGGTATTGGACTTCAAATCCTAGAATTAATTATGCTTATTTCTCCCTATGCCTCTCTCCCAAATGTAGATTTAATGCACCATCAAAGTGCATATCTGATATTTTTTAGATTTCTAAATCCTTAGAATCAGTTTACATTTTTAAAATTTACCAGATATTACAAAATCATGTTATGCATTTGTTAGTTAGAAGATAGGATTTTCCCCATCATTTGAATGTCTCTTGTTTTTGCCCTTTAAAACTTGGGATCAGGAATGATATTCTTTAAACAAGAGTACCACATGCAATATCTGTTAAATACGTATGTGTAATTCTCATCCACATTGCCAACCAAGACTGAAAAGTAGCTGGTAATTTACTCACTTATGGGACAACGGTAAGAGCAGGAATTGAAAGAAATAAAAGGAGGTGGCCTCACAGTGCTTAAGACAGCCAGGTGGAAATTCTACCTCTTCAAGCTAAAAATGAACGGACTTTAAAGGGGACGTTACAGCACATCTGCAACCACTTATTCCCCAGGACCCTGCCATATCTGTGTGACCAAAAGGCAAATTTTAGGTCTAATTCCTTCAGGGAGAGAGCTTGGCAAAGGGAACCTCCACTGCCGCGCATATGAGGGACTGACAAAGGGCAATGCATGGTTTTCATAAACCCACAAAACTGCTCACCCTGCGTCTTGGGCTTCATGGGCTCGGAGTATAGATAACAAGTTATTGTGCTGTAAGAATTCACATACAGCCGGGTAACTGCCAGAGACAAAAAGAAAAGAGAAAAGCATCTGTTATGAAATCATCAAGAGTAGCACATTTATCTATAACATCCAGATTTATGTGATCGGATCAAGTATAATCAAACATACATCATTCATGAAACAAGCCTCTTGGTTCTAAGGACAGGTTTTCCCCTGTGGCAGAAAAAGTACCTATAGCTATACTTTTTTTTTTTTTTTTTGAAGTATAGTTGACTTACAATGTTGTGTTAATTTATGCTGTCCATCAAAGTGATTCAGTTATACATACATATGTACATTATTTTTAATTTTTTTCCATTATGGTTTATCACAGGATATTGACTATAGTTTCCTGTGCTATACAGTAAGACCTTGTTGTTTATCCATTCCATTATAATAGTTTACATCTGCCTATAGCTGTACTTTTATTTATTTATTTATTTATTCAGGCCGCACCGCGTGGCTTGAGGGATCCGGTTCCCTGACCAGGGTTCAAACTCAGGCCCTCTGCAGTGGAAGCGCTGAGTCCTAACCACTGGACCACCAGGGAATTCCCTATAGTTGTACTTTTAAAGGGCTGGAGGTGTGTGAATTGGAAAAAGAATGCTGCCATTATATAACGACACTAGAAAAGTATCCAACTCATAGAGAAAATCAATATTATTAAGTCTACATCTAAACACAAAGTGAACAGAAGCATAAATATAACATGAGAGTGGAATTTAAAGTATAAATCCCAATTTTCTCAAATACAGCACTATTTGTATTTGGGTGCCTGCTTGAGAGCTTGACAGAAAGGACTGAGCTAGGGAGTGGGAGAGAGTAAGTCTTCTGAGAAGTCAAATTGTCAACTTCTTTATGGGTACATCAACTGATTATATCATTCAAAATCTAAACAGAATTATGAAATTCACAAGATTTAAAAATGTGTACTTTAAATGTGACCAACAGAATTTTATCTTAAGACATTCTTTCCTGTGACTTAATAAAAATATCAAATATACAATCAATATGATTTTGTCTGTTAAGAAAGTCTCAAAACCAAAGATGAAAACTTCATTAAAAATGAAATTCAAATTACAAACTAAACTTGAAAGACCTTTTGCAATCACTTTATCTCTGCTCCAAGAATTTTTCATGAGAAAAATGTATATCATAAAAATGAATAAATTTTAGATAGTTCAAATCAAGAGACAGCAAACCAATGCTTGTTTAAATATAAACAAGCTACAGATATTCACTAGAACCTAAACTACATATACTATAGGAAACAATTCACAATTATAAAAATAGCTCTTTGGGGAAATAATAATATATGTCACTCAAATAATTTTTAAAAAGAGAAGATGAAAATCATTTCTATGCTACAGATTTTGTAAGAATTCTCTGATTAAGAGGAAAAAAATACCATTAAGATGGCATACCACTGTAGAGATACTGATTACAAAAAGGATTCAGTTCTTTGGCAAAAGTGGGATCTGAAATCAAAAATAGTCTTTGTGCACGTGCAACATGTGCACACATATTTGTGTGCATGTGTGTGCGTGTGCACATGTGTCTTCTAGAATATTCTAGCAATTTGCTAGGGAGAGAGAAAGAGGAGACATCCATGCCGCCTTCCCTTCCTAGTGTTCCCAGGTCATCCCAATAAATAAACCACCTAACTGAGGAACATTAGCATGATCTACAAATTGGAGGAGATGGCCCACCCAGAGTGTCTACATGGAAACGTGTCCACATGGTACCTAGATCAAGAGTTGGCCAACATGTGCCGTCAAAGACTTCTGTTCTACTTTGGGAAAAGGTGAGTATATCACCTTTCCAGATCAGTGTGTCAACAAAAGAGACCTTAATTTCAGAGACACTGGTTGGTCTTCAAAAATAGCACATTTGCTTGGTACATATTAGCTACAAGATGCCCAGCCAAAGGGTGACAGAGTAGCGGAGGCACTCAATAAATGTTCCTTCCCTATCTCTTTAAGCAGTGTACTTACATTTCTTGTGCCCTCAAAATACTTCTTTACAAAGACACTACTGCCTTGTTGTACCACTGTAAGATACAGGTTGTTTGTCTATGTTTGTCACTTTTTCCCTTGTGCAAATGGCTTGGTTGCTCTTTTTTATCTATTTTTTTCCTTTTAGAAGAAGTTACCTAGTCTTATGAAAACATAATTTTAATATATTTTCTTCATGCTAAATTTGAAACCCTTAAGTGTTTAAGCTAACTTTTCCCCCATGGAAATATACATCTTATTTTTAATGGAAATCTGAAGAAGATAAAATTAACCTAGCTAGGTTAATTTGCTAGGTTAATAGCTTTAAGAGAGGAACACTTGCATTATTACTTGGAGCGAATTCATTTTGAAGAAGACTTTTAGAAATGTAAAAGCATGCATACTCAAATACTCGAACTTTCTAAGAATTACAAACATTTTTCTAAATAATAATTTCTTGAACAATATTAGGAAAAAACCCTCTACAACATTTTTATGCTTTTTAATGGAAATGATGATAAACCACAAAGTGTTCAGCTGAGAAGCATTAAAAAAGATACATGTAGAATGGTAGGAAAAGCAGAGTTCAGAACACCTTAACACCATAGAGAGAGTTGGAAAATCATTAATTCACCAATAATTTATCAAAGACTAATTGGTGATTTTCTTTCCATTTGTTATGAGACACAGGGAGGGGTGGTATGATAAGTGCAAGGCATGGCTTCTGTCCTGAAGATATAATCTAGGTAGCAAGGTAAAACATATTTTTTTAATTAAAAAAGCTACATTAAAGATAAAATAGTAAAGTTTTGTAGAGAAATTATAAAACAAAAAAGAAAGCATGTGGGTCTGAGGAAATCTTTTTGAAAAATATCTATCTTGTAGTAGTTTTTTTTTTTTCCTTTCTCTTTTCATTAATAAGGTGACACTTATTAATAAGGTGACACTTTTCATTAATAAGGTGACACTTCTGAGCCCACCAAGAAGAAAGAGCCTTTCCTCCTCCAGGCTGATCAGCTCAAGCCGGGGCCATGGCCTTCTGAGCAGAGGGCGGGCTGGATCTCAGCCCCACTCATCCCCCTCCACAGCGGTACCCTTGTCAGGCACAATCTAACTGTACGAGTGATTCTGCTGGAACAGTTTTTTTTAACCCTATGTCCTGAACATGTCTTGTTACGACACTTGCTTCAAGGATTGGTGAAGGCCAGTGATGCTTTCAGCTTTGTGATATTCATTTACCAGCATGCGTTGCTGTATTTGGGAAAGAAGCTATTGTAGTCTTTGAAAATGTTGGGTTTTTTTCTATTGGAATATGATTATTCCTTACGCACTAGAAAATGCATCTCCTCTGAGTAGAAAGGGAGGTGGAAATTTCCACGGAATAGTAAGGATCCTTAGATTTGGGTTCTTATTCCACTTCCTTGAGCCTGAATTACCCCATTTGCAAAAATGCAGACAGTATTATTCATTTCATAGAATGGAGATGAAGATTAAATGAAGTAGCAATATATGTAGATGTCCTAGCCCAGTGCCCGGCCCATGGCAGTAGACATTCAGCCACTCCTATTTGTCTCCTCACCACCACAGTGTGGAGGTAAGAATGTGCCACAGGATGGTGAGTCAGCAACCCCAGGTTCCAGCAATAGCTGTTCCATTTCTTAGTTGTGACTTGTGTTAGACCTTAGAGGCAATAACTCATGGGGATTAGCAGACAGGCAAGGGGTTAGAATTCCACCGAAGGAAGGAGAGGAATAGGGAGGAGACTGAGCATGAACAAAGGTAAAGAAAGTAGAAAAGACAAAAATGTGAGAAATGATAGAAAAACTGGCTGGGCATTAGAGCAAATAGCTATTATTAGACTCATTCTATTGCTTCTCTTATTATTTTTGTTTCTTGCTATATTAAACTCTATTTTAGACCTTGAAGTAAATCTTGTAGATTTCAGATGCTTTAACCATGATAATAGCCAGCAGGCATTATTAAAATGCCTTTTTATGCTTCTATGCCTTTGCATATACTTTCCCTGAGTTTGTTTGTTCCTCTGCAAAGGCCCACTCTTCTGCGAAGCCTTAGCTAAATTATCACTTGTGAATCCTTCCCTTCAAACCTACCTCACCCTGAGGTGCATAAAATTGCTACATCCACCATGTTCCCATAACATACGAATCTAATACATCACTTGTCACGCTGTAGTGTAATTTATGTTTATACATCTGCTCTCCAGTAATAGCGAATGCCTTAAGAGACAGACATTGTTTTATTTGCCTTCATATTCTAAATGCTCAGCAGCAATTTGTCAGCTTACTGAAGCTCACACACAACTGTTGGAGGAGCCTCAACAGGGGCAGTTATGCAGGTGCGAGATGCAAAGGGTTTCTCCCTCATTGGCTTCAGCAAAGCAGAGGCAGGCAGCCTGCAATCCCTTGCCAATGGACCAAGAGAAAGCCTCCACCAGCCTCCTTGGTGCCTCACCCACTCTCAGCCTGCTAGTATGCAGGACTCGCCCCCTTGCCCAGCTCCTCCTCTGCTTCTTGGGGCCTAGCAATGGGTTCTTAGCCCTGGGGTGTCCTGGCACTGCCCGGATGCTGTCAGACCTATCTTTTCCTAGGACTTGCTGTGTTTTTTTCCTTTGCCCCAGGTTCTCCAAACTAATTTCATTTTGCCCACTAGGGATCAAGTCTGGAAGGGCTCCAACTCTTCCTGCCAGAACTTCACCAGAGCTTAAGTCCTCACTTGCTCCTGGCTGCCAGCTGCCTCAAGAGCAGTGAGAAATTTTTCTTTTTAAGGCAAACTTTTTACTGAAGTATAACATCTTTACAGAAAATTGCACAAATCAGACGATTACAAGTGGACACCCTTGTAACTAGCACTAAGATCAAGACAAAGAACATTGCCTGAACTCTTCATATCTCCTTTGAGTCACCATCACCTCTCACTAAGGGTGACCACCATCCTGGCTTTTAACCTTATAGACTTGGTTTCTCTAATGCTGTACTCTTATTTCAATGAAATCACCCAGTATGCACTCTTTCGTATCTGGTTTCTTCCACTCATTATACTTGTGACATTCATCCATGTTGTTCTGTGCAGTTTTTCTCATTCTCATTTGCTGTATATAGCTGCATAAATATACTACAGTTTATTATTCATTCTACTAAATAGACATTTGGGTTGTTTCCTTTTCTTGGCTATTATGAATACTGCTGCTATGAACAATCTTGTATATGTCTTTTGGCACACATGTGTACACATTTCTAGTGGATATAAAAATAGGAGTAGAATAGCTTAGTTATATGAAGGTTCCGCTTTAGTGTATACCAAAGCAGCTACCTGTAATTTGGGATTGGGGGTAAAGTGAGACCATTTGGGTAGTCATCTTTCTAGAATTCCCAGAGTTTTTATCTTCCTCATATTTTTCACCACTTCCCTGCCTTCAAGAGCCTCCCCCACTGATTCTGGTTGGATATGTTCTACTCATCCTTTAACACTCAGGTCTAATAACATTTCCACCATGAGTAGTCCCTTAAACCCCATTCATCCTTGTGTGTATGTGTGAGAGATAACCTCCACATTTATCACAGAACTACTCACCTTGCAATTTATCAGTTTCTATTTATTGGTCTCTGCCACTAGACTGTCATTCCCTCAAAGGCGGGGATTTTGAGTACCTATAAAACCTCACAGAAGGCATATATAGTAGGTGCTCAGCTAATATTTGTTAAATAATTGAATGAATGAATGAATTCTCAAAAGGTTACCCATGAATGGAACAGTGTGAATTGAGGGGAGGGGATAGGAAGGTGCTATGAAATCAGGTGTGATTTAGACAGGCTAAAAATGAAGGTCTTGAACTCAGAATGGGAGGGAGGGAAGGCAGGATGGTCTAGATGCTGGTTATATTTTAAAGAAAGGGTCAATAAGACATGATGACTAGTTGGTGGTGATTTCAGCACAAGAAGAAAAAGAAAGGTATTTGCTAGTCTGTGTGACTGGGAAAATGAACTGTTAATAGAAACAGAGAAACCAGGAGAAATCTCCAGTGGGAATTAAGCAAGTGGGAAGGTAAATAATAAACCTTTTCAGGCAAGGTGAGTTCAGGATAAGGTGACAACGGAACATGTAAGATAAAAATTCCAGCAGAAAACTAGGCATAGAGAATTCGAGCTCAGGAAAGATAAAGAGACAAAGGGACCAGACATAGATCTGGTAATCTAACCACAGAGTTCAAAGTTTACAGTGAAGCTAAGGGAACAGATGAGGTTCTTGGGAACAGTGTGAAGAAAAAATGTCAAGAGCAGGAGGAAGACAAAGAAAGAGGCAGGACAGGGATCTGCCTGGTAAGTCAGAGGAGAATCAGGATATGCGGAAAAGGAGGAGCCAGAGCATTTCAAGGTGGAAGGGGTGGACGAGAGTGTCAACTGTAGAAGAGAAGTTGGGCAGCTTGTGAACAGAAGAAAGGCTGCTGATCTGTGATTAAGAGACCAGTAGTGATTTGAGTGAGCTGCCATTTGTAGCTTCAAAAACACGTTTTAAGTGACCGTCAAGATATTCTTCAAATCTCAGCATATAGAGGAACTTTAAAATGCCTGGTTTAGGGCTTCCCTGGTGGCGCAGTGGTTGAGAATCTGCCTGCCAATGCAGGGGACACGGGTTCAAGCCCTGGTCTGGGAAGATCCCACATGCCGCGGAGCAACTAGGCCTGTGAGCCACAACTACTGAGCCTGCGCATCTGGAGCCTGTGCTCTGCAACAAGAGAGGCCGCGATAGTGAGAGGCCCGCGCACCACGATGAGGAGTGGCCCCCGCTCGCCACAACTAGAGAAAGCCCTCGCACAGAAACGAAGACCCAACACAGCCAAAAATAAATAAATAAATACATAAATTTATTAAAAAAAAAAAAAAGGCTGGTTTAACTCACTTCTTCTGAAGCAAGCTATACCTAGAACACAAAGCTTACAGGATGCCTCCAAGGTAAACAACCCAAAGCACCAAATCTGGCCGACAGTTTCATTTGGTCTCCATGAAAATGAAACTTTACGTCTGATTTGTCACTATCCTCACGAACCTTTATACTCTAATGCGTGGCTGCTTCAAGCATCTTAGTTACTTGAACATTATAGGCATTGAGTATGCAAACTCTGGTCTAAGGTTCTAAAGATGATGGTAGCACTGGGGCAAAAGCAGAGTTCTTATGGATTCCTTCCTCTCTGTTACATGGACTGTCTTCTATAACTCATGAGCAGCATTGGCAAATTCTTACAGATGCATCTGTCTGTATAACTTCATTTTATTTAAATCATGGCCCAGATAATACATTAGATCATAGATAGGGTGGCATAGCAAATTAAATATACAAACTCTACAGACACATGTGAAATAAAACTGGGAGTTGTGGATCAAACTAACTGCCAATAACTCAAACAGGTAATTGTCACCAAGTTCTTTTACCAATTTTATTGTTCCTTTGTGCCCCTCTAGATCAGCTTTATAAACCATGACCACAGAGGATGCCTTGACACCTTCAAGATGACACTGAAGACAAAAGAATCAAAAAGCTCTAGGAGAATGTGTGAGTCATTTTTCTCTTCAGATAAAACAATCCACACTGCTCTGCCATTTCTCAGAGTACATAGGCTGTAGATTTTGACAGTCAGCATTTCTCATGGCTAGCGATCATTATCTCTTAAGAACCTCTAATGAGAGGAGTTAAATAATAATTTTGTTGAGAACAAAAGTGTGAAAAAACACGCATAATCCTCCCATTATCTAGTTGATGGACTTTATGTCTGATGTAAACACATCTGTGTCTATATTCACAAAACAAAAAAATACCATAACTTTATATAAGTTCAGTACAGGACTTTATTTAGAATATATGTGAACAGCTGACTAGAAAACTAATAGAGGAATGTTATACTATGAATTAAAAAAAGGTTAATGAAATATGGCTTAATATCGAAATCAAGAGGTTTATATTTTGTTTGATATTGTATTATTGAAGCACAACTCAGTGGTATCAAATAAGTAATTTAAACATTCCTGGTATCATTAGGGATTTAACACCAGATTTGAAAAATTGAACACTTGGCTTTGATACATTTCAACAATACAACTTTTCACTAAAAGTTGGAATGTCTTTAATAAAAGACTACTCTCCAATTAACTAATTACTGAAAAGAAACCTTAGGCTTTTCAGAAATACTATACCATGACTCTTTATTTTAGCCAAAATTTCCAAAACATAGAAATGAATTGTAAACTTTCTGATAAATAATCTTGGAACAAACCTCTTTCTTAATATTTAAAACAAAAACCATTCTTTGAATGATGCTTTACAGTGTACAAGACTTTCTGTTCGCAAGCTTCAATTTCTCAATCACATCAAGAGATAAATAAAAGGAAACTTTTTCCCCCCATAAGGGAAACAATGTATGGAACAAAATTTTCCACCAAAATGTTCCAGAATAAACTCGGATCAATGTTATGCAGAAGGATGATATCTGCTTACTCTAGAGACGAAAGATATGTGGTTGGATGCATTTTACAGAGTTCTTCCAGCCTGGTCATTAGCTTGGCTGCCAGGGCAGGAATTGAGTGTAAACTTCAGTGAACATCAGGTATGATTTTTCAGTTTTTTTTAAAAAAAAGACTACGTATTCTAGAACTTAAATTCTCAACTTCTCCATAATCTCTTTTGCACTTTCATTCTGGCCACTTTCACATCAAACTATATGTCTGATAAGGGAACCTAGTGCAACTGGGGGTAATAAAATGCAGTAGGCTAAAATTGAGGTAACTAAGATGTCAGGAAAATCGTGAGGATATGCAAAAACCCAGCTGCGTTGTTGATTTCTTCCTGAAGTGCTCTGAAATGTTATGGGGGTGGTAATGTTTCCAAATCTCCATACATTTGCAAATATAAACATTACTATAAAAATTCTGTCAACATGGCTTGTCAAAGTGCTAAGAATAAATTTACTACGGTACCTATATACTGGGTTGCTGCTAATTTTAATTTATTCAGGAAGTCCAATGAACTTAAGAAAATTTAAGAATAACTTGAAAATAATTTAATTAATCAATTTTAAATTGTCTTTCTGATTTAAGTTATGAAAACTGGTAAAAAGAATTTTAAGTAATGACATAATTGAATGAAGAAAAAAGAAAATCAAGGCTGGCACTGGATTTTTTCCCTACAGTTCCTGAAACAGAATGAATCTTCTACTAAACCCTACTACCTTCTTCAGCTGCTTTGCCATGCTGAAGCCACTTGCCGCTTTTATGCCTTTTCTATTCTTCACAGATATTATATCTATATGTCTATATAGATACATTCATTTATTTCTCTATCTACTTATTTATTTATATTTTTATTCTCCAAGGGCTAAGAGCCCATTTGAACCAGGCTATCAAAGTGAACCTTTCATTTGTACTTGCTTCCTAGAAACGTTATACGCACATAATAACTAAATCAAATACATGGACTGATGAATAACAACAGTTAACGAATGTCACGTGCTCCAAGAGGCGAGCTGGAGCTCTCCGTCCTCACCTGTAGAAGTATGAACACCCTCTGACTGTGTTGTGAGTGAAATGTTCCTGAGTCTTCTCATTTCCAAAATCCTCCAGGGGGTCTGACCACAGGATATCACACATAGGTCCATAAGCGGGTGGTTCTTTGAATCGGTCTAACTAAGAAAAATAGAAGACAGAGAACAAAATACTCATCTTTGGAAAGTTGGAATTCAGAAATAGAAGAAACCAGCATTTTGCAGTACCCACGTTTGCGCCCCAGCCACAGTGCAGTGTGAACTGCCCCCTACCTCTCTCCTGATCTGTGCTCCTTCCTCCCCACTCTTCTACTCTTCACCTTTCTCGAACTTTCCTTACTTCTTCCTCCTGACACTCATTTATTATCTGCCTTCAGCTCACCCTTTGCTTCCCTCTTGCCTCTTTAATTCCCACTCTTTACTCTGTTTCTCCTCTCTCCTCGTTTCCTCTCCATCTTTCTCTCCTTTTTATTTTATCCAGCCTAGTGTTTTAGTTATTACCAATTGAGGTGACTCTGTGTTTCATTTCTTGAGGAGAAGCTTTTATTTTATTTTATCTTTGGGGAAATTTCTGTTACTGCCTCCATTAAACTGTGATTTAGAAATCAGGATGGGGAACAACTTACGGTGTTTATATTCAACAATATAGTTTTGAGAACAGACGGCTTTCATTTTAAGAGTAGCTACTTGCTATATGACACTTTGGATATTCACTCATTAGGGGATATCTAAGTTTCTAATTAAAGTCCAAGATGATTGGAGTCATTTTACTGGATACAAACCAATCTTAACAATAAGCAGTAAAATGGGCTCCAGTTTAGCTGGTCATTCTTCAGCTCACAGTTCTAAGCTTTAGAGTTTTACCTTAAGTCCTCATATGAAATCCATTTTCCAATTTTCCAGCTATAGATGTTTAGCAAAGTCATATTTCAATTTAAAATGGTACATTTAGAAGCTATGAGCAATACAATAACTGGAAATGACACTTCACCAACAATTTTATAACACTGTCACCTTCTTATAGTTTATCCTGATTTGACTACAATTAAAGGATCTTGGGTGAAGTTAGCACATATTATGGAATCTCTTGAAAAAAAGCACAAAACAGCTATGAAAACCCATTAAGAACCAATATTCTTCATTTTCAATACTTTAATATGTTAAAAAACCCCATAGGGACAGGTGAGTATATAAGGCGGACAGCCTATCAAATTCTCTCTTTTTCTGAGACATAAAAGGCAATGTAAATAATGGTTTTGCTACACACCATTTTTTACTAATATCTAAAAAGAACGAAGCAGTATTTCACTTTTTCAACACCCAATGAAAAACTTCAATAAGACAAGACCCTCTATATTTCAACCATTATACTATACATAAAATGTTCATTGCAAACTTAGACTTAAGATATTTAAATAATTTATGCTTTTGGAACAATTCATACAAGAAAAATAATGCTTGTCCATAAAAATACAGAATTTCTTTCTGAGAAGCAAGAACTGGTTATTCGGGATAGAACAGTAGAGGAGGGGAGACTTCCTGATTAATGTGAATTCCCAGCTAGAGCTTTGGTAAGGCAACCAGAATATAGAATTTATTCTGGAAAAGTTATAAAATGCACTCTGAAATTAATACCATCTACTGTGAAAATAAACAACTCTGAAGTTAATTAAAGTAAGTGTGGTGGAAACTCTGACATATGGCAAACACAAACATAAAAATCACTTTATGGCTCAGTCCAAAGTGTAATGACAAATACGAAAATTGAACATAATATCTGAAACATGCCAGAAACAAAGTCCTAGGGATAGCAGAGCATATTTTAAAAATCTACATAATTTATGATAAGAAGTTTAGTTACTGATTTCAGGAGTCCATCAGACTGTAGAAGAATAAAGTGGTTACATTCATGTAGAAAGTGAACCACTCTATACTTGAACTTCATGACTACACTTCAGTGTCCTGTCTCTATAGAACTTGAAATATAGAGCAAATATCAATCCTCTGTGTGCTACAGAACACCAGAAGCAGATGTGTAATGGTGTCTTATAAAAAAAGGACACAAATACACAGAGCAGGAAACAAAGGTTTATTTAATGTATTTTTGTTTAATTTTAAAAATAAAAACCATGAATTTCCTTTCTAACAGGAAAGTAAATACAATATTATTTTTACATTTGAAGACTTGGACCTTAATGATAGAGTATTCAGATAGAATTTGAATGTTTTACTTACCTAAATATAGTTTTTCTTTAAAAACCAATGAAATTTTCAAAGAATATTGAGCATAATCAAAGAAATAAAAGACTGTCTCTTCCACTACATAAAACTATCCTATACTACATTTTCTCATGAAAGAGATATTCCCACATTCAATCTAACTCATCTTTTTGCTGGCCAAAACAACAGTAAGATCTAAAAAAAATTAACTGTTTTTCACCTTGCCACTCAGTACAATCAATAGAATAGCATCATAGCCTTTGTTAGTTGTTATTTTAAAATTTTAAGCCGTGAAAATAGTTAGATTTTTTAAAAAATGCTAATATGGACACATTTTAAAGGTCAAGTTGTGATATTTTCCCAAGAGGAAAGCAACATCTTTTAACTGTAATATACCATGAATATACAACGCGTTGTTTGAAACAAGCCAAGGGGAAATGAAAAGGCATATATATATTTTAGTGATCAAATATTTAGTATTTCTAATGACACATCACATGGTAAAATGAACCTTGAGGTTTTATAGATGAAAACTCTTCCAAGTATAAATATATGTTTCTTTCTAGATAAAAAAAAAAAAGAGATTCATGACCACTTTGAATCATTTTAATTCAGAAGTATCAAGTTAGTGATAAAGGCAGGGAAATTAATGCCTTGCATTTATTGCTGAAGGACACCAAATGGTAGACTTGGAAAATAACAGAACTTACTTTTCTGATATCATCTAAGGTGTTAATCTCTGGAGACAAGCCGCCGTGTACGCATAGGAACTGTTGGTTCATCAGGGCAGCCAGGGGCAGGCAGTCAAAGGCATCCATGCAGGCATCATATACGCGTTCTGAATACTTTATTTTACCTTTAATATATGATTAAAAACCAACTGCTTACTCTTATGATTTCATAGGTAGGATTTGGTTCATAAAAATAGGGTTTTTTAAAAAAATGTTTTCTTGCCGGAATCATATTAGCATATAACTACACATGCAAAGTTCCAAATGTGATTAAAAAAGACTTTTTAAAGTTATATATTAACCTTTATATCTACTATTTTTTATTTTTGTTGTTCTTCCATATTTGACAGTTTTTAGTAACTTTTTGTGTAACAGAGGTGAGAACTTTTGTATACATACATCCCTGCTAGTTATCTGCAGATGTGTATTAAAAAAAAAAAACAAAAAAAAACACAGCAACTAGGAGACCAACAGAAGAGGACACAAGACTGGCTGATTCTCCTGAATGTTCTTGTAGAAAAGCAGATTGCAAGAAAGTTTCCAAAGTTGTTTCTAAATCACTGCACATTACTTTTCCTTTATTGACTTATATCTAATGTTTTGAGAGAAGTCTCTATGCTCCATTGAAATAGGACTAAATGACAAAGAGAAATTTAAACTTCCAAGGACAATGAGGAAAATTAAGAGAGGAGGAAAATGAAATTTATATGAAGTACTCCTCACTCTTAGTATTTATTTCTAAAGGAAGAAGTCGTCTTTAATTTTGTAAAATCCACTCAAGGCTGGTAAATCTACTGGGTCCAGAAAGAGAGGCTCAAGGTTGAATCTGCCCTCCATTTGTTTTTATTGAGTGATTTGAGGTTAAAGAGTAGGATTATCCTGAACAGCAGTATGCTGGCTATTTTAAAAAATAATTTCATCACTTGTTGCTTAGGCTAAATCACATCAAATATTAATTCCAATTTTTATATCACTTTATAAAAAAATTATAATTTAAAAAGAAATTCTGAATTCTCTTAACTGACCATGCTCAGAAAGTAATATGGAATAACATAATATAGTATCATTGTTTGAATTTTTGACTTTTAAGCAAGGGATCATATTGTAATACGCTCTTTGTATGGATTAAAATCACTATTTAGCACATACGATGTTAAACGAAGAAGCCTGAAGTATACTTACATTCTTGTTTAAATGTGAAATACTCTGTTAGATGTCTACATTCATGATTTCCACGAAGTAAAAACAGTGTTTTGGGGTAAAGAATTTTCAAAGCCCACAAATACAGCACACACTGAGAAAAAAAAAAAAGAATAATATAAAAATAAATATTTTCCATCATACTTATACATACCTTGGCTGACATATCAGGAAGACATGAACCAAATGCACTACTGTGACCAAAAGTCCCCAAAAGGCTAGGTCTTTTTTACAGAAGATATTGAAAATCAAACAGAAAACATTACCTTGGTACAGAGCCAAGGTTCATATATACTAAAGTATAAACATTGCACTGGAGATCCAGACACCACACGAAAACAATGGACTGCATAGAGTTTACTGGGAAAAGCCCGAATGAAAATATACTAAAAATGAAAATATACTTGTGTCAAAGTATGAGAAGAAATGTGATGGACAATTAATAAATAAAATAAAGTCACTTCTCTTTATAAAGGTAATTATTTTGTAAAAATTAGGTAAAAGAAATGGGAGAATTAGAAAGGAAAGGCACCACAAAATTTGGAAGCAAACATTGACAAGCTCAGGCTGACTTGGATTGTATCTATTTTCTTTTTTTTTTTTTTTAATTAATTTATTTATTTTCTATTTTTTAATTTTTGGCTGCTTTGGGTCTTCATTGCTGCGCGCGGGCTTTCTCTAGTTGCGGCGAGCGGGGGCTAGTCTTCGTTGTGGTGCACGTGCTTCTCATTGCCGTGGCTTCTCTTGTTGCGGAGCACGGGCTCTAGGCGTGCGGGCTCAGTAGTTGTGACACACGGGCTTAGTTGCTCCGCGGCATGTGGGATCTTCCCGGACCAGGGCTCGAACCCGTATCCCCTGCATTGGCAGGCGGATTCTTAACCACTGCGCCACCAGGGAAGTCCCTGTATCTATTTTCCATTATGCTCTCTCCTTCACTACTCTTCTCTCCCATTATCTTGTCTCTTATTTCAGTGCCTTTGTTACTTAAAGCCTTGAGCTTTTTGTTTTATACGTAATTGTAAATAAACTGAAGGCCAGGGAATCTCACTACACATGCTGCTGATAGCTAGGGGAAACATTTCATCTACCTTAAAACTCTTAAATTAATTACTCGGGTATTACAGTTTGCATAAAAATGAGGGCCAAGTATAAATTCACCAGGCTTGGAATCAACCGACACTGACACAGTCTTCCTGGAGTGTGAATTAAGATAACTGGGATACTCAAGTATTAACATCAATTTCATTATCCTCAAATAGCATTCATTAAAAATCCACAGGGAAGAGGAGAGCACACTGAAAACAAGTATGCTTTTTTATCCTCATGAACTTTATTCTGAAAGTGAAGCTAAGACGTTAGAGAACCAGAAAAATATTGAGACAAAAGTCTGATTCTGGTTACTGAAATCTAAAACCAAAACTGAAACAATATTTACATTTTAATAATGAGTTTTCCAACATATAGTAGGTATGCCGGATAATCTCCACAGGGAAAAGCTACTGGCAATTCATTTGTGGTGCTACCTGTGAACAATAATCATCTCTGTCAGCTCATGTGATAATTTATTAAATGAGTGGAAATAAATATTTGAATATATAGCCCAAGTTTTGAAGAAAATACTAATTATCAGAAAAAATATGTATTACTGAGTTGTTCAAGCAAGATACTGCCCCTCACTGTAATTATGATTGAATAAACAAAAAATAATTAGCTGATATCAAATTTTACATATATGTGTTACATTAGTTAATTTTATAATTACCATTTTCTGCTTATAGTTATTACCTAAAGTTCATGTGAAAGATGATAGTACTATTTCTGAGAAGTTGACCAACTGGCCTATATTGAAGGATTATGATCTGTTGATATGTGTCCGTGGCTCAATGAGTCTCTGATTGCTATGTATCAGGTTTAGAGGTGCACTTACAATGTTCTAGTAAAAGGAGTGTGTATTATCAAGCTTGTCTCACATTTCAGAGATGATATTTGTACACTGTTATTAATGTCAATGAGAGAACTATTCTCAATTTAAAATTTATAAGATTTTATCATATGTATGTTTTGTTTATATATTATAAATAATTTAAAATTATAAATTTAAAATATAAATTAAATTATAAATTATATAAAAAATATTTTTCCAAATAGTTTGTTAACATTGGATGTTTGATTTGGAATAGGAATGGGATGGGTATGTGAAGTCTTTTAAAAATTATATTTACTTGTTGAAAGTGTTGTATTTAACGCATACATTGGGGGAGAGAACACGTGTTTTGGCTACACTGTAGTTACTTTTTAAAAAGGTTTTCTTTGTTTCTTGTTTTTACTAATGTATAACTTATATCCAGTGAAATGTATCTATCTTAAAGGTACTGGTCAATGAATTTTTGCATATGTATATTCCCATGAAACCGCTGCCCAGATTCAGTTACATTTCAGCACCCAGATGGCTCCCTTGTGCCCCCTCCCAATCAATGTCGTTTGGAAAATGTTACCACAACTCCGAACTCTTTAGATTAGTTTTGCCTGTAACAATTTATTTTAAAGCAAAGCTATACTCTCTCCAACAAAAATCTAAAATGCAATTTTTAACCCCACTCAAACACCACTAGAGGAATCACATTCTAGGGCGCATATTTTCTTTTTATGCCATCTGTTAAAGATCCTGTCTTGACATTAGCACATGGCTTTATCACCTCTAGTCTTGATGACTATAGCTCTTTCATAACTGAAACCTCAAAGGTTCTGTGGTATCCTTATCATACCTATTTACCTTTTAAATGATTCAGTACACATTTCATGTCCCTTATTATGTAATGGATGTAAAGCACCCTGCATGTAGCAGGAGTTTAGGAAATATGAGCCTCTTTCCTGTAAATGAGAAGGAAGGCAGTCAGAAAGGAGGGGGAAGTAGAGAGAGATTGGGGGAGAGAGAGAAAGAAAGAGAGAAAGAGAGAGAGAGAGAGATGACAGAGAAAAAGGAAGGGAGGGAGGAGGAAAGAAAAGTCAAGACAAGACAAGACTAGAGAAAAGAAAACTCAATTTCCAAATTCTTGGCTCAGAGCACCCTAAAAATAAGAATCCGCTTTCCACATTTTATTTCCCTCTCCCCTGTGGCAAGAATAAAATATCTTCCCAAACACTGAATAAAACCACACATGCAGCCAATATGGAAGAAGTGGCATGGTAAATGACAGGGCAAGGGTGGACTGGGGAGGGGAGCCCCGCGAGCTTCACCCTCAACATCTGGAGGGAGAGCTCTGCCAAGCACAACACCGTCCTGCTGGTAACTATTTTGCCATCTAAAGTTCTAACATTCTGGAGAGCTAAAGATCTTGAACAAAATTATAACCTGATATTCTTTTAAAAAAGAAAAGTCTCGCGTAAAAAAATTATCCCATTTAATGAACAATGAAAAGAAAAATTAGTTAAATAATTGGTTATTTTTGTCCATGGGGTATCAGATGGCTAATGTGAATAAAATTTTCCCTGGATTAATTGGTTGAAGTAGAAATAGAGAGGCAAGTTCCATTGGTTTTTTTTCAGGGTGAGATGTAAATTAATTGCACTAATCACTTTCAACTGGACCTCGACTATCTTTCCAGTCATACTCTAAATAATTAAACAGATATTTACAATCTAAAATTAGTTTGGTTTAGTCAATATGAAAGATCGAGCATCCTGTATCTTTTTATTAATTTTTTATCGCAGACATAGTTTTCTCTTATTTAGCTTCCCCAATGAAGCAGCACTAAGGATATCATTTTCTTCGTTAGTTTAATTGGCTCATTGATAATAGCAGTGCAGTTCTTTACTTTGTAATTTATGCCTCTTAATGATGTGTATTCTTAAAAACCTGTATAGGGGAGTAAAGAAGGATGTAAAAGAGGAAGCAAGGAAGTAAAAAACACATATATACAGCTTCAGATATATATCAAGCAGCTCCCTAAAATAACTATACATGCCGTGAAACATTCTAATCAAAAGTGCTGTCTTCTCAGTCACAGGACGGTAAAGTGAGGGATATGCATTGGCTGGGAAAAGATCCAAACTCCTGAAAAAATGTCAAACGCTGCTCCTCTAAGACATCATTTGCCTGGTCTGACAAGCACACAGAGAAGCAGCGGTGCGACTATCAATGCGCTATAAGGACGACTGGCTGCAGGGAGACAGCCAGACAATTTCTTCCTCATGTCTGTGGCATCACTCTGTCACCTAACATTGCTTGCTGTACCCTTTGCTTGTTATTCTCACGCAGAAGCATGGAACACTGCCTGACGTGCTGTGGTTCGTTCTAGTCTATGAGTTTACAGCTAATAAACACAACTACTCTTCCTGCTTAAAGGTGTTTGAGGCCTGGGCTGAGATCTAGTCGTTGGTGCAGGGGCACAGCTCTCTAAGCTCAAGGCAATGTCTTGCAGGGCAGAATGGCTAGAAAGGGAGCCCGAGGAAGTGAATAGAAGAAAGAAACAGTTGTGTGTGCCTTTGTTTGCAATTCTGAGTTTTTCCCTGCATTCTCAGAGAAACACACTCAGACACGAAACTGTCAATATATATATATACACATAGCCTTGATCAAAGAGATTAGGTAGCATAATGCCATCATGAGAAAGAGGATGGTATTTGGTGTGAGGCAAATCATTATCCCAGGCAAAATTATCTCTTTCATCACGACTCAAAAGCTTGTTTGTTTCATTTGGGCTAACTTTGTGGGGAACGATTTCTAATCTTGGCAAAAGAAGATGGGGGGAAAGGCCGGGAGGGCGTGTATAAAATGAACTCCATGTACCACCCAGAGCACACTACCCAGTGCCTGTAAATACTACCCAGCTGAGACTATATGAAATCTGAACCTACTCTTCAAAGCTGATTTCGTAAAAATTAAACTTAACTGCTCCTCTTTGCCCAGAGAATAGCCAAACGAGAAGACCTGCAGTGGAACTCTGAATTATTGAGATGAATCAGGAAGCCTGTTAGGATAGTACACGCTGGAAAACTGAGCTCTCATTTTAGGATTTATCTTAAACCAACAGGATACTCAAAGAGAATATTTTATATTTAATGCTTTGCCCTTCAGATTATATTATATACAAAGAGTTATTATATATGTTATATTACATATTATATAATGTGTAATATATATATTATATACAAAGAGTGTGTATCAGTGCCTGCATCACTGATGTGTGCATTTTTTGTGGTTTGTTTAGTGAGTATATGGCCAAGGCATGGGGTGTAGTGGAAAGAGCACAGACTTTGCATCCCCGCACTGCCATTTACTATGTGTGTGACTCTCTCTGAGCCTTGGTTTCTGCATGCTGAAAAGAAAGACATTTACATGTTCCTTGCAGAGCTGTGAGGAATAAATGAGATCATTTATACTAGGCAAACAATACCATTTCCAGCTTGCAAACAATGTCAGCTTCCTTAATCCACAATGCGAAGCCTCACAGTATCTTCAGTAAGTATATTTTATATAAATATCAGTTCTATTTTAAATAGGCTGATATCACTGAGCCATTCTCAAACCCCTCAAAGGTCACAGTCTAATCAAAATGGATCATTTTTACTTCTGAGGCCATCACACTTTTGTCATTTCTGTGTGTATGTGGCAAGTCCCCGGGGCTATCCTCCCAGACTTCTGGAGGTGAATTAAAGAGCTGTTTTTGAAGATGGGGACTCTGATATATGCATCTCAGAACTTTTAAATGTCCTGTGATACATACACTCGATATTTCACCAACATTTGGTTTCAGACTTTGATTCTTTGCTTGAATTGCAGAAGGTACATATTACATAAACTACCACAACTTTCATAGTTCAAAAATCTAGATTAATTGTAGACTAAAATAAAAATCTACTGAGGAACCAGTGATTACTGCTTCTCAACTTCTTTAAGGAAACAGTTCTAAAAAGCTCTACTTAGAGAGAGTTTGGGAAATTTCAAAAGGTTTGAGGCCAGAGATTCAGAAGCCTGAACTCTTCTCGCAAAAAAATCAAAGGTAAATAGACTGGTAAGATTAAGAAAATATAATCACTCCCAACAGGAGAGTCTTTGCCATTCTTTGCTTAGAAGGTGAGCTTCAAGAAAAGTAGAACACTGATTTCATTTATCCTCAGAACCTTCCATAGGAGCATATAAATATTAAATGAATAAGATAAATTTAAGAGTTACTAAAATAATTTTTAAAAATATTTACTTAGTTTCCACATGACCCTAATTTAAGGGAAGTAGCAGAAATTCTTTATCTCCCATTACTGCTTTCTGTTTATAGCAGTCTTTCTCAAATCTGGCTACACACGGAAATCACATACGGTCAGGTAAACCAATTCTGGCCCACGGGAAGTAACAGCGCCACTTATGGGAAACATCCTTAAATGAGAGGACATACCCTTTTCTTCCTTCTTTTCCTTCTAGCTGCATGTAATGTGGGAACATGAGGGCTGAAGCTGGTGTAGCAGTCTTGGGTCATGAGGTTGACTTTGTAACGAGGCCACGCACATCAGATCAATAAGGCAGAGACCCTGGGCCCTGGCACCAGGCTGAGTCACACCAGCCATGGTCCGCCCATCTATGAGCTTTTACTAGAGAGAGAAATAAACTTCTATCTTGTTCAAACCACCATTATGGTTTTTTTTTTTCCCTTTACTCTTGGCAGATACTAGCCCTAATGTGATACAAAGGTCTTACAAAATTTGTACTCAATCACACTTCTCTGCCATGTTGGTCAAGTTAGCCCATGAATGAGGTTTATGAGGTTTCCTAATTTCTTCCTCTGTACTTTTCTCACTTCAGTTTCCCTCCTAGTTAAATCTTACTTGTTTTTTGTTTCTAACCCCAGCCATATATGCCCTCAATATTCTCCCAAACATCTATATTCCAATGGTAATTATTTTCTGTACCGTTTTTATCCCAAGATTTTAATAATCAGTTCAAATAATAATTGAATCCTGGAACCATCTGTTCTAGGCTTCTGATTCTATAAAGCTTTTTACAGTTATATTTTCCTACATAGATTTAGGTTTCTAGAGAGCAAGGATGTATATTTCTTTGAACTCTCCTAATTACAGTGCATATACATGGAAGAAATACCTAAATGTACTCCTCTTTTTGGACTTATACACCAACACCACCCCTCCCTCCCTTACCACCATGAATGATTAAGAAATATGTGATCTTTAAATGAGATCCTTAAATGTGATTAATATATTGGTGGGCTATATATATATACATATATGCATAGTCAATGATGGGAGGTGAATTGAATAACCCCCCCCCAAAAAGTTAGTATAATAGTTTAAAAACAAAAGCCCTTTAGGAGTGACATGTTTTTCAACATTAAATATTCCTATAATAAATAAAATATTATGATGAAAATTTAAAAACCTAGAATCTCTTTAATAAATGATTATTATGAATGTATGACATTGGTGTGAGACTTCAGTAAATTTGATTTCTCTCTTTAATTAAGAATAACTGTTTTCCTTTTTAACGCATTATTTTCAAGAGCACATACAATGTCAGCTACTATAGCATGAGCTCTGATTCTTTAAAACTTATTCTTATTTCAAACTATTTCTTTTAATAAATATTTAATGAGTCATTTCTATGTATGAAACACCATGTTAACCACCAGAAAGAGCACACATGTGAATGAAACAAGAGCCTTGTCTTTATTTTGAACGTAACTTCTACTTACCTGAAGCAGATGCGGTTGGGAGGCTGAGGAAGAACCTCTACTCAAAGGTTATCTGTTTTGTTTTAACTAATGATTTTGACAAATTACCCTAGTTAGATGACAGGTGCCAAAAAAGACAAAATATAGCAGCTGTCAGTGTACTCACACAGACTCATACACACAAATGCAGACACACACACATGCACTTGACTATCAATTTACAAAAATAACTTATTGTCTCATAATTATAAGACATAACCAGGCAAACACATTCCTGCTTATTTAATCGAATTTGATTCATTGTCTCAACAGGAGATAGAATTATCTAGTGTCAAATATCATGCAAGTTTTGCAAAGTTGCAAATCTATAAAAAGTACGAAAGGCAAAATCTTACTATGAGCCATTTCCTTGGCATTTCTACATAATAAAAAGCATATGAGAATCAATGGAAAATAGGATATGGAATATCCCACACATTTATGTGTATTAAAGTTCATTGTTAAAGACTAGGGATTTACTTAAGGCAATACATATACCACTTTATTTTGCTAAGATATTGTTGATCCATTACTGAGCAGCTAAGAAGAAATGATGCAGACTTACTTCGATACTGAAGTACCCTCTGTCTACATAGTCCCCTAAGAAGAGGTAGCGAGTGTTGGCAGGAGATCCGCCCACTTCAAAGAGCTTCATCAAGTCAAAGAACTGTCCATGGATGTCCCCGCAAACTGAAAGAAACAAAGAAAATTCATCTGATGGTTACATTTTGTTAAGACTCTGAATTAGACAATAAAATTACAAAATTTTAGAACCAGAAGGAATTTAGAGGTCATCTTAGCCAAGACGTTCTTTTGCAAAACAGGAAAGTGAGACAGAAATTCCAAACTTAATTGGTGGCAGACCTGGCTTTTGCATCCAGTTCTACCAATTCACAGATTAACTGGAAAAATAAAGATAATAATAACAATAATGGCTATTATTGTTGTACATTTAACAATTCTGCACCAGACACTGTGCTAAGAGATTTCTACACATTTTATAGTCATGGGATAGGATTTCCTTTTGCAGATTAGTCAAAGAGAGGTTCAGAAATTTGACATAATCTATATACTGAAGTCTAAATATGTATCTACTACATGTTACTGACTCCTGAAGAAAAGGAAATGTTGATACCCGTTATAAAAACTGTATTTCATTGACTCTAAAATGCCATCAATTATAAAACACATCATTATTTTATGTACCACTGAGAAAGAAAAAAACTCCAATTTAATTTAAATTTATATTATAAAAGAGCATTTTTGTAAGATGTACCCTGGTATCGGATGTCAACATTTTTTTTTAATTGTGAAATGAAAAAAATCCTGTAAAACTGTATAAATAATGACTGGGAATTGACATTTCCTAACTTTCTCACCTTCTCTTTTAAACCAAAATTCTTAAAACCCCTTATTCAGTACTTACTATTTCATTTACTACTTTCAAAGCTCTAAAAAAATAAATATTATCTCCATTATGGTTATGTGGCTAGGTGAGATCACTGTTAAAAATGAAGGATACAACTGAACTGAACTGAAAAAAAAAAAGAATGATACCAAGTTTCAATTCAGTTTTGTCTAATTCAAAGCTTTTGCTGTCAACCATCATGTTATAATATCTTTGACATTTATATGGTTTATACATGTGTATATATTTACTACCTTAAGACAATTTTATGCTTGAATGATGAATGTGATATGGCTGTTTCTTTAACGCTAAGAGGTTCATAGAATGAATGTTATCAGTGAAAAGGAAATCAAGAGGCCAAAGGATGCTATCTTAACACATTCTATGCTGTAATCACAAGCAAGCTGAAATGTTTTAAACCTCATTCCTTTATTTGATGAAAGCTGATAGAAAGAAAAATGAGTCAAAGGAGTTCATTGATGAAAAAACTATAAAACAATGGCTGAATAAAAATGTCATATAAATCCCCCTTCTTACCATCAAGGAACAGCTAGTAAGGACCCAGAGTTCTATAAGCCTGAAACAGGTACAGGTGGACTCTATTTTAGAATACCTGCACTCGAAAATCTTAGAACCTATTAAAACAGATGTAAATTACAAGGAGCTATAACTGCTAAGGCATTCTTTCTGCAAATTCCAATCCCATAGCTTCTTCCCTCTCATGAGCAAGAGATACACAATACAAATACCAGAAACATATTCTTCCACTTCTGAAATAATATCATGCTAGAAAATTGTTTATAAATAATCGTTTTTATTCTTACAGTTGAGTATTTTGCAAATGGGTCCTTATCCTGGCCTAGTGAGGAATTTGGTTTGTGAGAGACATGTCATATCCTGAATTTTAACCAAAGGGAAAGAAATAAAGGGCAACAAGTGTCATGGTTCAAACACTGCCGGGTACAGATGCCAGTACCCACTTTGGGGAGACTTGCATGCTGCATTTAGAGCTGTGAAAACTGATGTTAATAATAATAATAATAATACAACTAAAAATAAGTAGATAATAAAACAATCCTTAAAACTTAAATGGACTAATAATAATAATAAATCCATTTAGAAGACTGAATTAGCATATCGTGTATTACTAAATTTTTAAGAAGGCAAGGATAAACTTATTAGTTAATAAGTAATAAGATAATTGATCTTCCACTGATTTATCCCTTGAAATTATAGTTGGTATGGCTTACTTATCACAGGTTTCTCTCAAATGGCAGGCATTTTTATACCTGTCATGTGTATGTTTCAAACCAGAAATTACAAACAAAGAAGGTTTGGCTGGAAACCAAGCCTTTCTTTACATGCCCTCCATTAAGTTCAGAAGTTGAAGGAAGGAACTTCAGGGAAAGAAAGTATGAAGCAGGGCGCTTTGTTCCACCTGAACTGATGCAGCCCTGTCAAATGTGAACGCCTGTGACCAGGACACGTCCTTGCCACTGTCCCTCTCCCTATCCTGGATCCTATCAGAGGGATAGGATCCTATCAGAGGGTCAATTATGGGGTAAGGCTCAGGGAAAACATGAAGCCAGGTGATGGGGTAGGATGGAGGATTCAAACATTATTTGGAATTTGTATTATAGTAGCAAGTTTAATAATCATATTTTTAGGCTATTATTAAAAGGTCCCCTAGTCAAAATGGGTGTAGTATTAAGGCTATTAGAGGCAGTGTGGGCAGCATTTAACGACCTAGACTTTGAAGCCAGACACTCAGGCTCCAATCCTATTTACTACCTGAGTGCCTCTGGGTAAGTTACTCAACTTCTCTGAGCCTCAATGTATTCATCTATAAAATGGGATGATATTGGTACCTTACCCTACTGGGCTATTGAGAGAATTAAAGGTATTAATAATGTAATGGGATTAGGAGAGTTCCTGGAACCTGATATGAACTTGATAAATGTTATATCAAAGTGGCATTTCAAAATAGTTGTATCTAAAATATCAAGGTACCAGAAAGAATGGGATTCTGGTGCTTGGGGTTGGGGAAGGAGTAGTGAAAGGCATTCTGAAGCATCTTCTTCACCTTTCCCTCCCCTCCTATCCTCTCTTTCCTTTTTGATTCCTCCATTTCAATTCCTGGCCATGGCTGAAAATTCAAGGATCGTTATTTTTTATACCTCCATGTCAATGATAAATATCAAGACATTAATTCAGGTTGTGGACCACGGGTCTGGAGTTAAGTGGTTTTAGCAACTGACATACAACTGTAGCATAATCTGGCAACAAGAACTACACAATATTATAAATAAATGGGCTCTAGACAATGCAAACATTAAGGATAACTTTTGTTGGACTACAGAAGTACATTACTGTGAATGCAATTTTATAAAAACTGAAAAGTAAGCTCTTCTTTATGGCCTACAGTAACTTTGTGATAAGAGAGAATCTCAGTGATTTATAAGATCAGCATAATTTTTGGGTCTTGGCTTGACGATATAAAACAGCACAGAGCAACTGCTATAAAGTTGGAAAACAAAATACCCTGAAATTCAGTTACTTGTATGATGGCCACATCATCACTGACTTGACTTTAGACCAGCCACGCAATTCAAATCATACTTTTACAGTAAGGACCTCTTATGACAATGTTCAGCAAAGGAAAGCAACTTGCACATACAATCATAAAAAATATGCAAAGCCCAATGAAAGAAAACAGTAGTTCAAATAAAATACACCCGAAAAATTGAGATATTTTTATTAAGAGATATAAGGATTTCCCAGGTCAGTTTAAGTTAAAGCTATTTAACTTTTAAAAAAAAATCATCTACCTATCTATCTATCTATCTAGTCACCATCCTATTGCCCTTCTTGTTCACTAGATGCCAGTCTTCTCTGTCTCAAATAAGCCACGTTTCTTTCTTGTATTTTCACAGGCTGACTCCTTTTCATCCAATAGGTCTCAGCTACGTGTCAGTAGTGTTAAGGAGGTCTTTCTATAAAGGAGCTACCTCTCTCTAAAATCATTCTTCTTCCCATTAATTTGTTTTACTTTCTTCATCCTACTTATTACTCTCAGGAATGATCTAGCTGATTAATTTGCATGCCTGTTTCTTCCCTGATTCTTCCCATTGGAATATAACCTACGTGAGGACCATAACCTGCGTGAAGCCGTCAGTTTTGTTCACTGACCAGGTGGAGAATAGCGCCTACCACCCAAAAGGTACACGAGAAACGTGCTACCCTAGGATCCTTCCACTGGGCCTGTGCTGTGCTGAATTTGGAAATCCATTAACTAAGAAGTCAAGGTTTTGAGGGGCCCTTGGGATTGACAGAGTTGGACAATAGTTGGAGTTTGCTTCGGTGGAAGCTGAAGGTCTTCGACTGGTCTGAGATGGTGCCTGTGTTAAGCCTTTAAGTCACAGCTTTCGAATTAGTGTGCGGCAAGACTGGGGGAGAATGTGGGAACTCCACACAGTTTATGGTGGTTTCTTTACCTGGTTCTACATCAGTAACACTTGGGGAGCTTTTGAAACTACAGATTGCTGGGTCCTGAATCAGAATCTCCAGAGATGCAGATTCATAACAAGCTCTTCGATGACTCTTATCTAGAGAGTAAGACTAAACAGACCTAGGCTTCTGACCCTCTGTCTCGGCACACTCAGCCCTCATTCTGCATGCTTGTGCGGTTCCCCTCACAGGGTTCATATGTGGGGGAGATACACACTGGAAAGGCAACTTCGTTCGATGCTAATTCCAGATTGGTGTGAGATGGGGATTTCCTATTATGTGAAAGGATAATATTGAAGTGATTGTTTGATAGAGTCTAGGATAGAGGAATGAATCTAACAAAGGTAATAACAAAGAGCAAATTTACTTGTGCCTTTGAATGTGGCTATTGCTCAGGCCTTGTGCCTTGCAGCTTTCAGATAAAGGATTTATCCCAAAGTCCTAATATTTGGGAACATTTACTATTTTAATATCAAACATCAGGAAGAAAGTGATCTCCATACTGAGGTATCCATACTTAGGTACCCAAGAGGATGGAGGGTAGGGCCAGGGCATCACATAGAGGGAAGGGTACTTCCATGTGATGGTAAGTGAAAAGTATAGCCAGGTAACCTTCCTCCTTTGTAATGCCGTGGCCCGCACCTTCCATTCTCTTGGGTACCTAACACACTGGTGTCCAAAGAGAAGTAAAGTACAACAAATGTCAGCTAATGAGGCAAACCATCTGCTTGGCTGCTCACAGCCTCTAATTCCCCACGAGGCTAGGTCCTTTCATCTTCAATGTCATTGGCTTTAACAGCACTTCTAGAACAACGAGGCTTTGACAAGTTCTATTATACCTTCAAGGCAAGCTCATTCTTCACCAAATACTCCTGCTTCCCATATTCCCCTAGCTTCCCATTATTTGCTTCTCATTTCCAATGAAACACTGCTGGCGGGCAGGAACTCAACTAGGGGCTAGCTCTAAGAGACCTATGATACTGAAAAAGCACCAAAAAACATAGGAACACAGTACAGGTAATAAAAGCACTCCTAGTCTCTATGAAATATCCATCCATCTGGCTGAACATTCAAAAAAATATATATCTTCAATAGATTATTACCAGAATTGTATATATTTCCATCACAGATGTATAGTTATGGCATTGAATGACATTAACACATCAAAGATAACGAAATAAAGCCTACAGGTTTTTCTCTGGACCACTGCTACCCTCATCCATTAGCAACCTGATGCAGTCCTCTACTTGTTTTTATACAAGTAAGAACAAGTAAGACAAGTAAGACAAGTAAGAACCACCAGGCACACTGAGCAGTTGAATCTATTTGTTGAGAAGGTGGTAAGGTTGTCATTATCTTCTTCTTGGTCCCTTCTCTAAGTCAGGTGACTAAGTGGTTTTGAATCTGGCTGTTCTAACATCCTCAGTATAACCAAATGATGCAAGAGGGATCAACATCCTGCAATGCTTACACATTTATTTCTTCATTCTCGTCTACTATCAGGAAATACATAAATTATGCCTAAATGACCAACTACTAAGTAATACCTAAGCAAACAATTACTTTTGAGTAATTGCCTTTTAATATTCCTTCCCTCCCCCAGTAACTTTTAACCCCCAGTAAATAAAAGTTTACTGGAAATGATTCTCACACAAGAATGGTCTCAGTAACTTTTGATCTAAGTCTTCTGAAGAGGAGTACAGAATTTTAAAGGGGGACCTAGAAAACATACAGAAAGCCTTTGTCTTTGTTTTTTAGGGAAAGAAATAGCTTTTATTTCTCATATCATTGCTAGAGAGCTAGTTATTAAACTTTGAAATCACAGACTTAGGAGGTTAAAGTATATATAAATATAAACATAAATTTAAATGTGTGTGTGTGTGTATGTGTGTGTGTGTAAAGCCACCTACCACAAAGGAGGAATTATTTGGAGATTAGTGGTCAGTGCAGCAGTTAGGGAGTCATTAAACAAGTTCAAGACTTTACTCACTGTAGATTACAGCAAAGTAGTGCTAAAGAGAAATGCAATAAACAGCTGGGGCAGGAACAAGGGGCTCTTTGTAGTTAGCTGAGAAAGCTCTTGGGATCTACAAAGTAGACAATGAATCAGTCACAGGGCGAGTCTAAGAGTCCCTAGAAATGGCACACTGCTCAGGAGAGAAGATAATAACCAGCATATTGAGGACAAACAGCCCCTTGAGAAAATAAGCTCAAGGATGGAGGACAAGTTGGAAAGATAACCACAACCAGGACCAAGCCTAGGCCTAGCACCTCCAGACTAACAGAAGTACTGCTAACTCTCTGTTGAAAAGGTGCTCAAAACAACAACCCTGCATACGTTATACGTGTAATCAAGTATGCATGTCTAAATCAATTTAGTGATTCTGCAAATAAGTATACTCATATTATGATTTAATTATTTTTTCAAAGAATTCCATTGTTTTCTAAATCCACATTGGCAACTAAATCGCTACATTAGAAAATGTAAACAATAGAACGCACTGAACATATTAGGATGAAGTCCCAGTATAATTGCTACACAATTGATAGCTTGAAAAGAACTCTGCTACAGCTGCCATCCAGAGTGGAAGACATATAAAGAAACGTAAGACAAAAATACATACTTTCATATAAAACTACTTAGAATAGCTTTGAACTAATGCTCAGACTTATGCATTTGGCCCTATATACTTGCCTATATTAAAGGAAATCCAAAGAAAATCATTGGGTCAACTTCTTACTGACACTAAGCAAAATTTTTATAATGTCATAGAATTCCAGTTTAAAGAATGCTTATAGAAAACAACAACAACAAATCAGTAAAATAATACATTGCAGGTGAAAATAGATTTTTCACGGACTGGCATTTCAAAATTGCATCAGTATTATGATTTAGAAGTCAAGTGCTTTTAATTCTTGACTCACTGTTTATTTTTCTATAAAGATCTTTTAGTTCCTCCAAAATACTGGCTTTTATCATCGTGGAAGACGTGCATGAAGTAGAGTAACTACCTCTACACGTTTTTGCAGTTCACATGAAACTAACAGGTTGTAATTTTTCTTTTAGAGAAGACATTACTGAATTGCTGAGCAATTTTCACCATTAGAATTCCACTCCCCTTTCAACTTCATTTACTTCAACCCGATATTTTTTCCATAATAGACACATTTTTCCAAGACAATAAAAGTTCTAATGTTAAGGAACTAATATTATGTCTAATTCTCAGCATGAGGAGATTAACCTATTAATTTACTGGTTTGGTTTTTGAATTCTCTATCTGCTACACCTTTTTCTCTTCCAAAATCTGCAATTTTGCAGAGAACGATCTTGCATTTAGAGGTTTTGTTAGATGTTAAACACAGTGGGTACCACAAGTACGTATCTGTTTCCCCCTGTAGACCGTCCAGGCTTATGTAACTTTAGTGGATGATAAGTTCAAGTACAAACCAGCCAGCCCGAATATGTGTGATTCATTAGCAGAATGTGTAAACTTCTGAAATCAGGCAATTACTGAGATAAAAGTGAGTTTCATTACAGTATTCACTATACATCTAGAAATCTTCATCAACTGTAAAATAAACTAACCAAGAAAAAAATAATAGGGGTCTAATTCATCGAAGAGGTATACTGAAAAATAATATTTTCCCCAGAATGAATATTATTTTTCAAATGTTAAATATGTATTAGGTACTTTATAAAACACAAAATATGAATTCTGAACCAGGGCTTGATAGTATAAAACGATAATGAAAAGTCTCTAATTAAAATTTCCTAAAAACTATATTTTTTCTTTTAAAATCCTTGAAATGTCAGTAATGAAATTAAATACAAAACAATAACAGCACCAGTGTAGATTAACAGCAATAATTTCAAACATTTTCTTTATATTTATGATGCTTTTTTACAAAGATAAACTGTTAGCCAGCGTTAATGAGAAATGTAACAGGACAACTGAAAAAACAAGAATGGGATATACTGTAGATTACAATAGATAATAAAATCACAACAATCCAGTACTAAATATGAATACTTCATGAATCCCCTAAATCTCAGTTTGTAACTATGATTACATAGAAAGAAACTAGAAGAGTCTGCATTTTTAAACTGTTTTATAGAAGGACCAAGCATACACAGCACCATGGTAAATCCACTGTTTATCCCAATCAGCAGAAAAATCAATGATTGAAACACATATTTATTTCTTATCTTAAAGATGAGTTTTCTCACTATCGAGATTTTTCTTATTTTGTTTACTGGAAGAACTTAATCTATTGAATAAGAATGTATTTGTTCCATCTGTTATCACTATTTTTCCATTTCAGCACCAATCCAGATTTTAACAAAATGCCTAACTGTTAAAGATTCATAATAACATTATGGAATTATTTTAAGTCACAGTCATGGCAGTGACAGTAGTAAATAATAACAATAAGTAAATATGTACAATACTTAGAGCGTTATTTAAATTTGGTCATCATTATGTTCATATGTCCAAGTTTGATCAGTCCTGGAAACTATCAGTTATTTGATATGTGGATTTACTTACATTATGTAGTTCACTAAACCCTTGATTGTCATCACCAGACAATAAAGAGTACTGGATGAACTATGAGATGATATAATTTCAGCCAAATATAAATAAACTTGATATCTTATGTACTTATATATATTTATTAATAAACGAGAGATTGTTCTCTTCACTTTTTGATATACTGATGCCAGGTTTCAGATCCTATGAACTCCCTCCAGGACCCTAAAAAATGGGCTCTCACTATGGTAATCAGACCTAGGGGTTACAGATCTATGCCTTAGCATTCCCATCTTAGGTCTTCCAAACTGGTATTTCTGGAGGGGTGTTTTTATGTTTTGTTTTGTTTTTTTAATTGTCTGGGAACTGTGGCCACAGTGTACTTTCAATTCTGGCTTTTTCCTGGACATGTTATTTCTTCCTGGGTGAGAGGCAGTAGCGTGTAATGGTTGAGAACACAGTCTATGAAGCTAAACTGCTCAGTTCCGTAACTGCTGTTTGTGAGTTTTTGCTTTGTATGTGTATTCCTCCTAACTGACCTTAATCAGTAAGCTGTGGCTTTTTAGCTAATCATTTTCTCATTAATTCTCCCTGAATCAGCTTTACCATCTCAAGAAAGCATGGGCTCTTCTAATATGCTTTTCCCAATCTCCTCCTTTCACAGTCACACTCTATTCTTTTTTACTGCAATTCTTTAGGCTTTGACTATCTTGCCCTATAAATCGCCACTTGTGTAACTAGGACAAAAAACTTAATCTGTGTAGGAGGCCTCAGATGGCTCATCTATAAGGGTTTTCATAATAAACTTTTTTTAAATAAGTTTTTAAAAATTAAAAGAAATAGTACGAGGGGGAAAAAAGGCTCAGCACGCTGTGGCACACGGAATGCACTAACACAAAGTGAAATGGCAGATGTGGCCACTGTTCCAGAGGTTGTCTACCTAAGAAACATCTTTGCCAGATTTAGACAGATGATTGCAGTACCTGTAGTCAATGTAGCCATAAATAAAACATACAAAAAGTCGTTCTATTTTCTTCTACTTTTTATCCAAATGTATGCTATCATATGTTGAAAGCTGTTAAGGCTGAAATCAAATAGACTAGGCCTCATGTTCCACAATTTCCATTTTTTAAGAGTGGAAATATCTCCAAATGGCTTTAGTGGTATTACCCATCTTTCAGCCAGTAACAGCACCATGACGAGTTTCCAGTTAGCCTCATTTTCTTTTGTAGCAGAGCTCGTTTACAAGACCACTCTGTTCCTTGGCTGTGTAATGGTAGTAATGTTTTAAAAGCTGAAAGTGACACGGTAAATAGAAGAAATGTAAGGTATTTCACCAAATGGATTTTTTAAAAAACTACTCTTCTTAGATTTCTGGAAAACTCGGTTAAGAAAAATCTTCTGAGTAGGAAAAAAGTGAGTCATCTCTTATTCTTGTCATGATACTCGTCAAATTTTGACAATTTAAAAGATTATTTTGTTTTTAATATTTTTAAAACTCAAGGAAAGCAAGCTAATGATATTTAATACTGAAGTCCACTTATTCATCACTAATTTGGCAATTACAGGCAGTGGGGATATTCGTAAAAGGGTTTTTACCTACCACTGACTTTCAAGTAGTCAGCTCTATTTATGTCTACTAGTAAGTAAACAAGGCTAATAAGTGCTATTCCTAACCGATAATACTTAAATGACCTGACGGAAAGAAGGATTGATTATGTGCTACCATTTCGTCAGTAAAAACATATGTTTATTTTGGTACATGACTCTTTTTGAATTATGGTTTTCTCAGGGTATATGCCCAGTAGTGGGATTGCTGGGTCGTATGGTAGTTCTATCTGTAGTTTTTTAAGGAACATCCATACTGTTCTCCATAGTGGCTGTATCAATTTACATTCCCACCAACAGTGCACCCTCTCCAGCATTTATTGTTTCTAGATTTTTTGATGATAGCCATTCTGACCGGTGTGAGATGATATCTCATTGTAGTTTTGATTTGCATTTCTCTAATGATTAATGATGTTGAGCATTCTTTCATGTGTCTGTAGGCAATCTGTATATCTTCTTTGGAGAAATGTCTATTTAGGTCTTCTGCCCATTTTTGGATTGGGTTGTTTGTTTTTTTGATATTGAGCTGCATGAGCTGCTTGTAAATTTTGGAGATTAATCCTTTGTCAGTTGCTTCATTTGCAAATATTTTCTCCCATTCTGAGGGTTGTCTTTTGGTCTTGTTTATGGTTTCCTTTGCTGTGCAAAAGCTTTTAAGTTTCATTAGGTCCCATTTGTTTATTTTTGTTTTTATTTCGATTTCTCTAGGAGGTGGGTCAAAAAGGATCTTGCTGTGATTTATGTCATAGAGTGTTCTCCCTATGTTTTCCTCGAAGAGTTTGATGGTGTCTGGCCTTACATTTAAGTCTTTAATCCATTTTGAGTTTATTTTTGTGTATGGTGTTAGGGAGTGTTCTAATTTCATTGCAGCTCTATTTACAATAGCCAGGACATGGAAGCAACCTAAGTGTCCATCAACAGATGAATGGATAAAGAAGATGTGGCACATATATACAATGGAATATTACTCAGCCATAAAAAGAAACGAAATTGAGTTATTTGTAGTGACGTGGATGGACCTAGAGTCTGTCATACAGAGTGAAGTAAGTCTGAAAGGGAAAAACAAATACCCTATGCTAACCCATATATATGGAATCTAAAAAAAAAAAAAAAAAAAAAGGTCATGAAGAACCTAGGGGCAAGACAGGAATAAAGACGCAGACCTACTAGAGAATGGACTTGAGCATATGGGGAGGGGGAAGGGTAAGTTGGGACAAAGTGAGAGAGTGGCATGGACATATATACACTACCAAACATAAAATAGATAGCTAGTGGGAAGCAGCCGCATAGCACAGGGAGATCAGCTCGGTGGTTTGTGACCACCTAGAGGGGTGGGATAGGGAGGGTGGGAGGGAGGGAGACGCAAGAGGGAAGAGATATGGGGATATACGTATATGTATAGCTGATTCACTTTATTATAAAGCAGAAACTAACACACCGTTGTAAAGCAATTATACTCCAATAAAGATGTTAAAAAAACAAAACAAAACAAAACAAAAACATATGTTTATTTGTTATATGAGGCATATTTGGAAATGGGATTTTTAATGCTTAATTGAGTGATTTTTAAAAATACATGAACCACACAGACATGTTAGAACACATTGATTTGAAAATTAGTTAAGAAAAAATATTTCCAGGAACATGATTCTGACAAAGGCAACGAGCCTTTTTCTTAATTCTGCCTAGTTTTCCTCTATCTATCATTTCCTTGTCTATCTTTCATTAAGCAGATATTCCAGAATATCTGGGAAAAAATGAATAAAACATTGAAATATGAAATATTTACTAAAAGCGCTGTATTAAAACGATAAACAGCATCAAAGGCTGAGTACTTTTCGCTTGTGTTCAATTATACTGTGACAATGAAGAAATGGAAGGCATGGAACTTGGTCTCAAGAACTTTAGAGCACACTTGAGAAGACATACATATACAAAATGGCATGAAAAAGTACTGGCTTCCTGACATCTGAGTATTTCCCTCCCCATCCTGAAACATCTGAGCACTGACTCATGGTCAAGAAGTATGGGTTTAAGACTTAGGTCTCCCATCCGGGCAAATCATTTCATTGCCTGTTCACCACCTGTCAAATTTCTTAACAGAGGGAAGAACATATACAGTTTTTCTAAAAATAAAAGTCAAATTATAAATACTTTACATTTACCTTTAGTAATGATGTTTTTATTTTGAAATTTCAAATTCATTAAGAAAGGGTAAGAGATTGTTTTATGTATTCAAAAGGGGAATCCATTAAAATTTTTAAAAACTTGTACTAGGTTATCACAAATTTCTATGTCAGAACTAATATTCACTCAATTGAAGACTTCTCTTATGGGGCTGATTGTATTCCACAGTGATACAAACCATCAATTTTGTTAATCTTTATGAGTATAAACATGGGTCACAGTTACCTAAATTGATCGAAACCATAGCATCCATAAAGTCTTTGTATATTTTGTACATTTACATATGTGCTTGTCACTAGTTTGAGCATGAATCATGTCTCATGTTTCTTGTTTCTTTAGCATTTGACACATAACTAATTAAATTATGCAAAAATCATGTTTTCCTAACATGTTATATATGGCATATAAACTGAGCCATCATGGCAAATTAATGCAGGTGTTTGGAAAACAGAAAATAGCTGCTGATAACTCATCATAACTTGTGATTCATTAGTAATCATAATTTCAGATTTAGTTTAATTTTCATCAATTAGAAATGATGAATGTTTGTTATATATTTGAATTGCTAAAAAGACCAATCAGGATTATCAATCAACCTTTTTCTTTCCCTTGACAAAATATTAAAAAACTGAAAAACATGTTCATAATGTATTTGGTGAATTACTAATTAGGTGACTTTTACTAGGAAAACGTTTGTTTTATAAAACCACATAACTTCAGGTTTCATTTCCTTATAGACCTACTTCATTAAATTTCCAGAACTCTTTCCATCTTCTATATTCCTTAATGTATTTTAAACAAAAAACTTTAAGGTTCTTAATACAGAGGTTTTTTAAATATGAAATGTCTTTGTTATTAGTCACATCACAAATTCAACTACATTTTACAAAAGAACACTTGATTTCTCCTAGGATGATGTGGTACTTTATACAGAGAGTTCACATGTCAGACGGGACAAAACTGTCTATAATCCCAAACAACAGCTAACTTCATAAACAAGGATATTTTATGCAGTCTTAACTAGCAGGTAGTTAATAAGTATCTCCGATGTGTTAGGTGTTATGTTGAATTACAAATCAGTCATTATTCTTTCAAACTGGTGGGAGAAGACAAGCTCATACAAATATGAAATAAAGAATAATATATAATTTTATACTGAAGGAATATAAACACAATTAATTCCCTCATGAAATATGAAGTATACTTGCGATATAAGACTTACACATATGAGTAGCGACCAGATAGGGATAAAATCTCTGTGTCTTATGGATGTTTCCTGGGAAGTGGTTAGAAGCCAAAAACATGGGGCTTGAAAATGTTTGCCGAGGCAGGCATGGCAAATATGATCCTTTCCTTCTGTTTTATGAATAAGGAATTTTCCTCTTAGCAGTGCTAAGTCATCCTGACCACTTCTGACCTTTCCCTTGCGAAGAGTAAGACCAAGCAAAGACCAGGGTGGCTGAGGTCACACATTGGCTTCAAATGTGTTCTGCAGAGCTGAAGGATACATGAGGAGTGTTGCGGTCATTATTACAATAAGTTCTACTTTTATTGTTTTTATCCCTTGGAGTTTCATGTAGGGTTTTTTCTTTCTCTCTCTCTCTCTCTCTCTGTGTGTGTGTGTGTGTGTGTGCGTGCGCGTGTCCTGGGCTGGGGTACCCCCAGGGGAGATTCTGCTGCTTGAAACTTGTTTATGAATACTACTGATATAGACAGAAGTCTTACAGAAAGTCAGAAGTTATGGAAATGAAGATTGGCTGATATTATCAAAGAAGACTTAATTGAAGGGAAGTGACTTGCAGTGTTGATAAACTTGTTAATAAACGGAGAATAAGAGAAAGAGATCTTTAGGTAGGAAGGTGCAAATGAACCAGACTAAGTGGATTGCAAAACAACTTGGATTGATTAGAAGGTGTATGTGAAACAGCAGGAGAGAAATTCGAGTAGAAAGGTGTCATGAGATTATGAAGGGCCTCGGATTTCAGTATGAGATGTCTGAAGGAGGAGAATGATCCCACTAATATAAGAAGATAAATCTGGCAGCTGTATGGAAAATTCAGTGGTGTGGAAAAACTGAAAGCAAGGTTGATTCCAATTAGAGGTTCACTGCAATAATACAATCACAAGACAATGAGGTCTGCTATGATAATGGTGGCAGTGTGAAAAGATAAAAGGGGCCAAATAGAACATTCTTATACTTCTACCTGAACCATTATAAATGAAATAATAAGTAAAGTCATTCATTTGTGCCCTGATTCGATAAACATCAAAGCCTGCAGCATTTCTACAATATCCCATTGTGTTAGACCCTAAGAATGTAATAGAACAACTTAGATATAATCAAAGCTCTCATGTATCTAATGAAGGATACTGAACTAAATAAGTAACAATACTAGAGTAAAAGCCATAAAGGAAGAGATCTCTTTCTTCTTTGCCCCCTGTTATATTCCTGGTGCCTAGGACAGTGCCTGGTACAAAGGGGATCCTCAATAAATATCTGCTGAATTTATGAATGATGCAATGGGCATGATGGACTTGGGGAAGTTTCCTGGAGGATGCACTACATAAGCTGAAACCTGGAGAATGAAGAGGACTTAGTCATAGGATGGTGGGGACAGGAGCAGGGCATAGGGCTCACAGCAGAAAAAACGACTTGCGGCAAATTTTAGAAAGTGAAAGGCGGTCTGTAAACCTGGAGTCTAGGTAAGGAATGAAAAGAGATGAAGCTGTAAAGATTAACAAGGTTCAGAGAAAAAGGGTTTTGTCATCCAAGTCAGGAAGTCTGAACTTCATCCAAAGAGGAGCCATTGAAGGGATCTGGGCAAGAGCTATTCTATCTTACCTCTGGTAAGTCACTCTACCTCTCTAAGGCTCAAGTTCCTAGTGTGTAGAATAAGGACAGTAGCAGCTACCTTGCACAGTGATTGTGACGATGAGATCTGATAATGTAGTAACTGACACAGGTTAGTAACTCAAGGTAAGTTCCTTTTCTCTATGATAGCTCTTTTTAGCTTCACTTGATCGAAGCTGCCCCCCGCCCCCATAAGTGACTACAAGAATATTTCAAAGTAAAATATCACTAGCATGAGTCTGGATAAAGAGTTCTGTATATCTCATATTAAAATTTACCTTCTTTTATTTAATGCTAGGTACTGGGTAGCTGATGGTCCCAACTTTACATCTGTAGATGCAAAGTGCAAGTAGGGAGATACTGCTTTCTTATTCACCTCTTTTCCCACAACATGACTGAATCAGAAAAAAATAACTGCAGAAATATTTAAAATAGAAACTACATATGAATAAATTATATAGAAATGACTATTTTGGTGTTAAGTGGCATGTATTTATTTCCATGCTTTTGAGTTTCCATCATTTATAAAGCCTCTTAACTGGCATTCATTATTAAAGTAAGTAAATATTCACAGGTTTCTGAATAATTAGTTGATGCACACAATACTTTCCAGTGTTTGTAAATATAATGTATTTAAAATGAAACAGAGTTTCGACATGTCTTAAAAACACAGAGAATTAGAATACTTCAAAACTTCAAAGACAGCAATGAAGTCTAAATGCTTGTCAGCACACAGGTGGCAGGATATAAGATACCACAGAACCTTTAAGCCACATGAAGGATCTGCTCCCAATATCTTGGAAAATCCTCTGATCCACATATATTACTAAACATATTATTCTCCCATGAGATACAGTAAAATATAAGCACTGACTTCAGGCACAAATGAATCTGGGCTTAAACAAAGCCTCCCTAACTTTCACTCTCCCATCAGCTTCTCTGTCCACATTGGTCTTATTTTCTGCTACTGAAGTTAGGACTTACTCCAAGTATCCTCCAATAGCATCCTGCCAGCACGCTGACTTAAGAGATGGATCCACCAATTCCAGAAAAACTGAGCCCTGGAGTAACTGTGACTGGCCCCTTGCAGGTCCCTTGCTCACTCATGAATCAAGCGTCGTGTGCAGGGAACGCTGACTGGCCAGTCCTAGCTCATGTGCCCCCTCCTACTTACTGATGGGAAGGGGGCAAAGTCTATCAACAAAAGGAATGGGAATGGAAAAAATATTCCAGGCAACCACAAACAGGGGATTTCTGCACCAAAAAAAAGATTGAAATTCTTCTACTTTTAACTCAAAGATCATTTCAGTGGGCATTCTAGTGCCTTTGCTAGAGTTTTAAGTTCTCATTTGAGCAATGTTGGCAAGACCTAGAAAACTCATTGAAACAGTTGAATGTTCACTTTGTCTAGTATCTGCACAGAAATTTTGATGGATTCATTTATAGTACAGACCCAAATCTCTAAAAAATACGGCATTCTATTGTTTATCTAAAGCCTTTTTTTTCTGGCTCTAAGTCATCACCTCATCACTTCTTACTTCCAATGGCATTGACTGTCTTTTTATAGAGATCTTTTTTCATAGAAAATATACACACATACTAGACACACACACACACATACACAGATATACAGGTAAAAACACACACAGTACTTAATAAGAGAAAAAAGCTGAAATGAAATTCAGATGCTGAGAGGTCTGTTAGCCTAGTGCATAAGCTAAATTAATACATGTAACGAACCATTGAGAAAGGTCAAGTCTTAGAATGTGAAAACTGTGAATGCCAAGACTCGACTCTTCTCCTGCTGTATCCTATGATGTCTAAAATATGGTGAAAACATTTTAAGTACCATGACTCATGTCTCTGAAGATGGCAGCAGTCTTCATACAAAGATCAAGTGTTAGAAAGGCATGGAAAACTGGAAATGAAACAACTATATAAAAACCCACTTAGGGGATGATCTAATCTTCGTTGATGCAAATTCCTGTAAGGATTAGAAAATTCTACGTTAAGCACACTTTCCATATTTCTCTTTCCACAGTTGTCATTAATATGGTATTTACAAAAGACTTTTTGACTAAGATACAAAAGAGATGAGTTTCTTAATATTTCTTAATATTTCAGCCATATTGCTTCTCACTTGCAGTCAGAATCCTCTATTTGGGAAATCAAGACTGGTTACTCTGGAAATAATGATGGTACAGACACACAGGCAATCATAATAAACCTCTATTTATGATGCAGCTTTTATTCATAGTATCATTAAACATTTTACAAACCTAACAAATTCATACTCACCCACCAGTAAAGCTCTCAAGAGCAGACAATGCCTAGTGGCGATACAGAGCAAATTCTTAGTTAAGTATTTCAACCAGAAAACAAAAACATAACTCTTCCCTAGGAGACTTCAGACGCAACTTACATAAGCAAAATCTAACTATGTAGGTTGGAAATTGGCCAGGCAACCAAAATCAACAATGCTGCTTTTATGAAGGCTGTTAAAACTGTATTAACACCTGCAAGTTGTCAAGATGTTATTTATTCCATGTTTGAGGAAAGGCACTTCCACGAGTGAATTGGATCCTCAGTGCCAACTTTGGGTTTACAGCTTACACCTTGGTACCCAGTTCAGTATTGCAGGCCCTCTAGGATGTGGATCCAAATTTGCCCCCAGGGAGAACTGAAATCTTATTTTCCCTTATCTTAGCCCAGAGGTTTAATTTGGGCTGTATTATTTATTCATAGAAACCTCTAGTACCTATTCACTGCTTAAATCTCAAAACATCACCTGTTCTTAGAGCTCTCATCCCACCCCTCCCCCCATTGCTGTCCTCTACTTGCTTCTGGGGTATCCAGTTTTTCTGTTTTGAACTTCTCTGTTACTAGATATAATGAGTTGAATTCTGTTCCCTCAAAATTATGTTGATGTTCTAACCCTTCATACCTATGAATGTAACTTTCTTTGGAAATAGGGTTTTTGCAGATCTCATCAGGTTAATATGAGGTCATACTCCATAGGGGTGGGCCCTAATCCAATATGACTGGTGTCCTTATAAGAAGAGGAAAATTTGGACAGAGACACAAAGGCCATGTAAAGACAGAGGCAGAGATAGGAGTCATGCTGCCACAAGCCAAGGAAAGCCTGGGGCTACCAGAAGCTGGAAGAGGCAGGGAAGGACCCTCTCCGAGAGATTTCACAGGGAACACGGCCCTGCCAACACCCTGATTTCAGACTTCTAACCTCCCGAACTGTGAGACAAATTTCTATTGTTTCAGTGGAACTTTGTTATGGCAGCCCTTGGAAACCAATACACTAGATTTATAACTCAACTATTTGAGTTCTCTCTCTCTCTCTCTCATACACACACACAAGAGTATTGTGAGTTCTTAAAATATGTGAAATACTTCTAAGCATTTTATATACTTAAGTTCAATTAATCTTCAAATAATCATAGAAGGTGGGTACAATTATTAACCATCATTTTCCAGATGGCGATTTGAGAAAGGTTAAGCAACCTGCCCAAGCTGGTAAGCAGCAGAGCTGAAATTCAAACGCAGACAGTCTCACTGTGGGGCCTGAGCTACGCAGGATGCCTCTTCATGCAAGCTGTCACACCTCTGCTACATCGCTGTGACTTCTTGCCACCACAAGCATCTGAATCTTCATGGTGAACCATCTTCCACATGCAGATGCCAAGGTCGCAAACTCTTCCGGTCTGCCCTATCCTAGTAAGAGTTGGGTTATGTGCCCTGAGAGATGACACAAACATCCTTCTTAAAAAATTCAGGAAAAGGTGAGCCTGGGTTCATATCTATTACCTTGAAAAGGTCCTGGAAGTGTTTAGTTGACTGCAAACTCAATGTGTGTCATGTCTATGCTGAAACTCCTAAGGCAAAAGTTCACTCTGAACTCCCTATTTTTAAACACACAGCAACGAAATAGAATATCCGAAGGGAATATGAGAAACATTTATTTTGGGCCTTGAAAACATGTTTTATAAGAAAAACAGGGGTAATTTGGTCCAGGAAACAAAATAGATGGCAACATGATGACGGTTCCCAAGTATCTGAGAGGCTTTTATGGATGAGACATCTGGTTTATTTTTTCTGTATTTTTGGAGGGCAGAATAAAGGTGAATGAGTGAAAATTAAAAGGAAGCCTATTTGTCCAATTAAAAAAAAAAAAAAGATTCATTTCTAACAAGAAAAGCATTCAGAATGGAGTCACTGGTGGTGTTGTATGATATGCTCACCCACCCTAGAAATATTTAAGCTGAGAGTGAAGCACCAAGTTGCTACTGTTAATTCGTTGTATCCCTGTGTCCTCCCTTTATTTTCTTCTTTTTGATTAAGGATCCTCTTCAATTGGGGCAACTTACTCTGGGTAAACAGCTTGAACTCTGTTTTTTTTGAGTTTTTTTTAAGATTTTTTTGATGTGGATCATTTTTAAAGTCTTTATTGAATTTGTTACAATATTGCTTCTGTTTTCTGTTTTGGTTTTTTGGCCGCGAGGCATGTGGGATCTTAGCTCCCCGACTGGGAATCAAACCAGCACCCCCTGCATTGGAAGGCGAGGTCTTAACCACTGGACCGCCAGGGAAGTCCCTTGAACTCTGGTTTAAGTGGCAGCTACCATTAACCAACTATTAGTTTCCCAACCACTACAGGCCTTCCTCAACTTTGACAGGGTTGTGTCCTGATAAACCCATCATAAGTTGAAAATAACGTCAGCTGAAAATGCATTTAATATACCTAACCGGCCAAACATCAGAGTTTAGCCTCGCCCACCTTAAATGCACTCAGAACACTCACATCAGCCTACAGTTGGGCAAATTATCTAACACAAAGCCTGTTGTATAATAAAGTGTTGAGTATCTCATGTAATTTACTGAATATGGTACTGGAAGTGAAAAAACAGAATGGTTGTATGGGTACAGAATGATTGTTACTGGATCAGTTGTTTACGCTTGTGATCAGGTGGCTGATTAGGAGCTATGGTTCACTGCCACTGTTGAGAATCAGGAGAAAAGTAGCATACATATTGGTAGCTCAGGAAAAGATCAAATTTCAAAATTGGAAGTACGGTTTCTACCCAATACGTATCACTTTCACACCACTGTAAAGTCAAAAAATCATCATTGTGAGTTGAGGACCGTCTGTATTAGTTTTCTAAGATATTGAGCTAGTCACCTCACCCGCAAAACCAAAAGAATAATATCTCACCTTGCAGGGCTGTCTGATGATTAAAAAGTATGTTGCACTGTGTCACTAAGATATTTCAATGACCTTAAGATATCACTGATTATAAGAAACACCAATTATTTCGTGTATTACTAAATCAGACAAAAAATGAAATATTTTCTTATGACTCAAAATCTTTGTTTTATACTTTATAAGAGAAATATCGATTAATATATTCCTAAATCCTCCTCCCATTTAGTTTGACTCATCAGAAGCATTTTTCACTTCAGAGTCATCGACGTTTTTTCACCAAATATCATCATGTATGTTATCAAAAGTATTCATAATGCAGTGTTCTTAAAGGAGTGCTGTAACCAGGATTTGTTGCTGGCCTGTCTTGCTGGGTGTATGATAGGCAATCTTCTGCTCCTGTGTTGGTACGAAAATCTAATGTGCTTCAGCAGATTGCGGTAAGCTTTATTTCTCAGGTCCCATAAAGCACATGGTTTTGGCTTTGTGTGAAAACAGGAAACTGCCAACGGTCTTCCAATAGTGAATATTATCTTCTCTAATTATTGGACCTCATTGTCCTGTTTCTGTGCCTTTCTACATGATAACATTTAGTTTCAATGTCAAATAATATTTTTGAAGACGGTTTGTAAATAGCGATTAAACTCAACACATGCAGTTCCAACAATGCACCTAACTCAGAGGCAACAATATGAACAGCTTCGACCAAGCCCATACCTGAGCAGGCAATGACAACTATAACATGACTATTGTTTGACTAGTGATTGAGAGACCCAGGCAAATTTCAGAGAGGTTAGAATATGAAAAGAGTTCATTTTCGAGTTGGTGAAATATGGTATTGTTTGATTACTCTACTGTAGTTTTCCTCAATTGTAAGTTAAGTGTCGGTCTTAATATGTACCCCTATATCTACATAAAAGAAGGACTCAATAAATGTTTGCTTAATGGAGTGGAGGCTGGCAGGCATATTACAGAGGGGATTTTCTAGTATCATCTAGAGGAGAGGACTGCTAAATTACTTTCTGAACCTATGATTCTTTCATCCCAAAGCAATTAAAAAGGCAAGATACGGAGAGGAATGGGGATGTGACCAGCAGGCCTTGAAATGCAAGTAAAAGAACACATGAAATAAGGAATCACAAAGCTGTTTGTCCCTGAGGCTGAGGAATGGTTCGTAGTTCCCAGGCATCGTGGCCAGCTGCTGTGAGACACACACAGACGTGTCTGCACTCTCCCAGGTATGTCATCTCCACAGCTCTCTGTGGACCAGCCACTTCAATGCCAATGCCACACTCCTCTTCCCACTGAAGCAAACCAAAGGCTAGGTCTCCCCAGAGCAGGGGTAGGCTGAAGCCCCAGGCTGAGTCACCGCTGTCTCTGGTTGAGGTGCCTGCCTGTGTGCTATTTTTTCTTTTCATCGTTGCTGATCTTTTTCTTTTTGGAGGCTCATCATCCCACATTAGTTTTAATTAGTTGATGCAGTGCCACCCCCCTCTCCCTACTTCTTCTCCTGATCTAAATGTGTCATGAGAACGAGAGCAATTTACTACTCTCCATGGGCTGAGAGTAGGCATGGATAAATTTGGGAAGCTCATTATAACTCACAGCTGTCAGTCCTCGAAGAAAAAAAAAAAAAAACAACCTCCCACAAAACAAAACAAAAAACTCAAACCAGCAAGGACTTTGTCTCCATTATTCTGTGTTATATAAAACAGATCGTTAGTAAGTGAGCAATTATATTTCCACTTCTGTAAAGTTGAGATCTTACTAATCTTCTTACAGCATTGCTTTCACCATGTCACATCTCTGGGCAGAAATAATCAATGGTTGCCTTTTGCCTAAATGACAAAATACAAATTTCCTATCGTGGCACCGCCATATCCTTTCTTCTCAATACAATCTGGTTCTATCTCTCCTCTCCAGCCTCGCCTCCAGTAAATCCCTTTGAGAAGAAGTTGGCATTGTAGTCAAGTGTGTGAGCTTTAGCACTGATTAGACCTGATTGGAATCTTATCTTTACTGCCATTACATGCATAACTTTGGGACAAGGAACTAAACCCCAGTGGACTTCAGAGTTCTCATCTCTCAAATGGGGATGAGACATCTACTCATCAGCTTATTGCATGATACTATGTTTAATCACCATGCACACTATCTGACATACAGTTAATGTATATAAATGGTAACTATTACTATAACAAAAGCATTCCACTCTGCACTCTCACTTGTCTTGAATCTTATCAGGCTTGCTCTTTCTACTACTGATTCTGTACTTGTAATAAACACATGTATTTATATATAGTTACACATAAGGTTACATATATACAACTTTATACATAGTTATAAGGTTATATATCTATAAGGTTACGTATTTAACCTTATATGGATAATAATTTCATATTATAATATGACAAAATGGAAATAAAATGAAATCATATGAATGATAGGAAAATGATATGAAATAATATATATATGATATGAAATAATATATATATAATATGAAATAATATGAAAATCTGACATATGAAAAACATTTTCAAAGAAAACTTTCACAGTAAGCTAAGTAGTTTATAAAAGTGGAAAGTAAGTCTTAGGTTTAGACGATTTGTTAAAGGTGATCTGGCTGGTTAGTGACAGGGTCAGGTCCAGGACTCTTAATTCCTAGTACAGTAGTGTTCACAAATCCCAAATTTGATGAGGCAATTAGAGGACAAAGACAGCCTGTTTTAGTTCTCTACAGAATCTAATAATGCCTTGCATTTCCCATTGTGGGAGCCCAATAATATTTTACTTGAACCCTACAAAGAACATGGCAAATGTATAAACCGTGCTTGAGGTATGAACCAAAAAGAAGTGAACCTGAATAGAGTCCTGATGTTTTTACAAAGTGGAATGGATTTTCACCCATAGAAGATTTTGGGTTTTTTGTTTGTTTTTGTCTTGTAATTACTGAACAAATAAAATAAAGGGCTTTGAGAAACTTCTGTTTTCTACTGGATTTGAGTTTAAATTTGTTCCAACTCCTACTACTAGAAAATTATGCTAACATAAATAGGACAATACAATTAATTCTGTAGTCTTTAAAATTTCATTTTCTCTTACAGTATTTTTAAGCTGTCTGGCAAAATGACATTACTATATAATTCTAGGGTTTTTTTACAAATTAATGTTTTTTGTGTTGATTTTCCAATGAATTTTGTATAGTACGTTCATATTTTATTAACATAGTTTTCTGTCTAGAAAAGAAAGAGTAGAGTACGAATTCCCCATTCCAAGCTATTCATTTATTTATTTACATAACAGTTTTTTAAAAGGGAATTGATAATTATTCAATCTTCATTCTATCTCAGTTTGCTGAAAGAGAGTACAGATAAAAAGGTTCATTTATCTTCAGTAAGGTAGAACTCAGTGCTATATTTCTTTTTTGCAATTTCCTTTTCAAATTAACTTTGATTTTAATGTATATCCATGCTGAGTTCTGAGTGCAGAATTCAGCACTAATGACTTGATAATACTCTCATTTGCAAAATACTACCTTTTCAAGCCATAGAGCTCAGCAGACAAATACATGCCCCACGCAGATACCTGGTCACGTTAATGACAGGTACTTGCTGGCAGCTACAGCAGGTCTCCTCAGTGGTACTTAGAACATTAATCACATGCTATTAGACACTGAGAACACTTTCTTTTTCCCTCTTCTTCCCCTTTTCAGCATTATCTTCTCTGGATAAGATGCTATGTGATTCAGAATAATGTGAAAAAAAATGTGCTCGAATTTGTGCTTTTATTTGGGAAGAAAAAAAAATTCAAGGTGCCTCTCCTATTAAAGTCAGTCTGAGTAAAAGTCAGATGTATCTGTGACCAGCACATAAACACTGTACTATGGACAAAAAAAGAAATTGCCGGAATTATTACATAGGTAGTTTGCGGTTCCCAGAGTATCCCAGTTAAGTGTGCAGAGCACTGGAGCTATGGGTCTGGCTCTCTCTCTATCCACAGACACATTTCGTAAAACATGTGATTAAATTTAACAGAAACAATATTATCTGTTTCTAGACGTCTACTTCCATGAAGGAAATAAAAGTGCATAGACAGGGATTTGACCTTCAACTATTTATGTTTGAGACACCATCCCCTAGTAGAACATTTTCATAGAATAGCCAGCAATTCTGATTAGTTGTTCATGATTCAGAAAAGAGGTTACAACATAATGGGGACAGAAATAACATCTCAAGATGTCTTAAGATCAATATTTTACTTCTCTCCTCAAAACCCTGTGGCATCCTATTTGAAATGAGTAAAAGCCAAGGCCGTAAATGTTCTGGTCTCCCAGCCTCCAGAACTGTGAGAAATAAATTTCTGTTGGATAAGTCACTCAGTTTTTGATATTCTGTTATAGCATCCCAAATAGACTAAGACAAAAACCAAGAAGAGGGGATAGTGTTAGTGGAAGTTGAGGAGAGAAGGACTCAAGAATGCCTGCTGGGCTTGACAGTTAGGAAGTAACTGGTGCTTTCTGTCCATAGAAAAGGAGTAGAGTGGCTGGGACAAGGACATTCCTGTTAATGTGAATTGAGAGTGATTGGGGCAGAGGAAGGGAAGGCACTCAGGGTAGACCACTCTTTCAGGTAGCTTGACTGAGAAGAAAAGCATGTCAGTAGCATGAGAGGATTACAGAGTCAAGGAAAGACTTTGCACCATGGAAGAGACTCAAGTGTTTCTAGGTAAAGGGAAAGAAACCGGTAGAAAAGAAGTCAGAAATGTATGAGACAGAGTAAATAATTGATGACAGAGCATGATCCTTGAGAAATTAGGCCTGGAGGATGGTACAGAAACCTCCTGAAGGAGTGGCTGGGAAAGAGAGGTGACCAGAGGCAAGGTATCAGTAAAAAAGATCAAGGCATTGGAAGACTCAAGTCACTGGCAGATTCAATTTCCTGTGAGGGATAAATCTGATGGGCTTCTCCCATCTTCTTGCTGTGTCTTCACACAGCAGTAGGAGCAAGTGAGCTCTCTGACATCTCTTTTATAAGGGCGCTAATCCCATTCATGAGGCCCCCACCCTCCCAATGGCCCCACCTCCAAATACCATCACATTGGGGATTAGGTTTCAACATATGAAATTTGGGGGGGAACCCAAACATTCAGTCTATAGTAGTTCTCCACAAACTTTTCTGACTATAACTTCTCAATCTTCTCTGTGGCCCCTCTTCCTTTGATTGTTCCTTAAACGCAGGCATTATCCCCAGGTTTGTCATTACCCCTCTACTAGCATCCATTTTTCATGATTTTACAAATGCCTATATAATGATAACTCCAGAGTAGCAACTCTAATCCAGATCTCTCAGCTGAACTCTCGAGAAATGTATACACAGCAGCTAACTGGGTGACTCTGCTTAGGCATTACATAAGACACTCACATTCAATCTGTCTAAAATAAATCTGCTGCCTTCTCACAGAAATCTGTCCTACAGAGATGTTCAGTCTTGGATGGTGGCATCACCATCTATCTAGTCACATAAACCAGAAGGCTGAAAATCATCCCAGATTTCTCTTTCTACCCATCACTTCCTTCTTGACACCAAGTCTTAAATATTTAATTAAATCCCATCCTTTCTACCACTGCTGTTGCTGTCTCTGTCTTGACTCAGTTCCTTGTCTGGACCATCATAATGACATTTTATTTGGTCTTTCTGCCTTCAGGTTTTCTCCCTCTAATGCTACCTTCAGAGTGATGTCCTAGTGAATAAAACATAATAGTAACCACATACAAGCAAGCCTTTTCCTTACTAAACATCCTTTGAGTGTCTGTACATAATGAAGCTTGAACTACTTTTTCTTAGTGTATGAGACATCCCCCTGCCAAATTCTTCAATCTCTCTTGGCACGTGCCTTCAGCCCTAATAGTTTTCCAAACATACCAAGGTAAAACACCCCTCTGCTCCTTGGACCACATTATTCCTATGTCTAGAATGCCCTCTCTACATCTAGGTGTCGGATATGCTATTTGTCTTTTAAAACATAGATAGGAAGTTACTGTCTCTTGACCTGTACCCAGAGAGTCACTCACTTTGCAGCCTCTATCCTTTGCAAATAGTTTTTATTTTACACTTATCATATGTTTCATAATAGATTTATTTCAGTATCTGTAACATCTAGTAGACTATGACATTATTTAGGGCAGAGGCTTTATGTTTATCAAATCTGTGCCTGTAGATCCTAGAAATGTAAATGCTCAATAAATATTTCCCAGCTAAATAGAAGAATGAATATTCTATTTAGTCCACTTTCATCTACTTCTAGATATTCCTTGAGGTTTACTATTCATGCTTAAGGAAACCTCTTTCATGGTATTTCCCATGTCATATTTCTCTGAACAATGGAAATGCTGTGCAAGGTTCTGTGCTGTAGGCAGTGTTTTCCAAAACTATTTGATCACAAACCAAAGTTAGAAATTTTACATCATAAGACATTATAAATATACATATGTACAAATAAACAACACTTTTATAGATACTTTCCCTTATTTAGCATGATAAACTCTGATATGTTCTTTCTTATTTTACTTTTTTGCATTAAATTTTAAAAATACTGGATTGATAACAATAAACTACTTTCATGTCTCATGGATTGTGATACACATTTTGAAAAACACTGCTGTATATGTAGTGTTTTAGAAAAAAAATTCTTACCTTAAGGAATTTAAATTTCTGAATTAGTTAAGTATTTCTCTTACCTTGACTATGAATTTAACAATAAATGTTATTGGAAAACATGTATCATTTATCCATACTTTAGAACTGTCAATGTAAATATGTGGAAAAATTATAACATATTTAAAAAGAAATATCATGCTACTTCTTTAAAGTTCACACATTGTTGCAAACTATAAACAATATGTGAAGGTCCTGGATTTAATGACTACATAAAAGCACTTTGTTCACAAGTTATTGTGTTAAATATGCCAATCATCTCCCTTTGAACTATTTCACATTTTATTTAGTTTAATAAACCCTTTATTCACAGACATTTTCAAAGTAACTTCAGTGTGGTCCAGATCTAAGTATCAAGAATCTAAATTTAGAAGAATTCAAATTTATGAAGTTTTTCTTCATTCATGTTTAAAGCTGGAATATTCTCACCTACCTATATCTATTTTTTGTGTTTTTAGGTGCTGCCACTCTACAAAGTTCCTAAGGGCATAAAATCCATCTTCTGTGATTTATCCAAAATCACCACGAAGAGTAACTGAAATTGGGTAGGAGCACTGAAGTACAGCTACCCTTTATGATATGTCTCTGCACATCAGGCAATATGCTAGGTGATTTATGTCATTCATAATTCTCACAACAATCCTGAAGGTCAGTGTTACCCTCTGTTTATAAAGGACGACCTAAGTAACGTGATTCCAAACATACAGTTAGGAAGTATAGGAATCAGTGTCAAAATCAGAGGAAGAACCACATTTTATTATATATTTACTATCTGCCAGGCACTGTGCTTTTCATTTAGTATCTCATTTAATTTGGACAACATCCTTCTGAGAAAAAGGTACTATTTTTATGCCCACTTTTCAGATTAGGAGACAAAGCAGAGAAAGGTTAAATAACTGGCTCAGGGCACACAGTTACTAAGTGGCAGAGCTGAGATTGAACCCAGATTTCTCCCAAAGTTGAGGCTATTCCCATGGGATTCTCTGCTGTTAAATAAATGCAGTGAATAGTCAAAAACTGATAAGGTGCTGGATGCTGGATTTAGAATTTAGGGTTTTTCTTTTGTGACCAATAATTTCCCATTTCCTCAGTTCTTCTTTAGAGCATGCAACTAAATTCTGGCTTAATTTACTTTACACTCTGTAAAAATGTCACTGTATTATAATTTAAAATGAATTTAAAGAATACAAGTATTTTTCAAAGATGCTATGAGTGAGAGCTTGCTGGCATGCTGCAGTGTATGATCAAAGAATTCAGAAGGATGCCTTTTATCTGAGAATATCAAAGGCCACTAACTAAAAAAAGACACAGAGTTCCTATTACACTGAGAAGAAAAAGCTGAGTCCATTGAAATATAATACAGGAATGTTGGCATACAGGTAATTCACAGATATTATTACCTTTGCTACTTGAAATTGGACCAATCTGGATTCTTTCCAAGAGCTATTCTTCTTGTAATACACTCAATTCATTTGTTACAATGGCCACCTTTTTTCCTTCAGTACTCTCCCACACTTCATCCGTACCCTACATTAACACACACACACATACACACACACACACGCACACATACACACACACAGAAATTTACAGGTTCAAATCACACATCCATATATTATGCTGTTTTTCCATTGTGATTAATAACAGTCGATGCCATTAAATAGCTAGTATTTACCAGTTTAAAAACTACAAGATTAAAATTAACTGAATTATCTTTCCAAGTTGTGACAGGTCTCTGGTCATTGTGAGGGCAGGTGGATATTTTCAAAATGTAGTCGATTAAGTTACTTGGTGTCTTCTACTAAGGTCCATGTTTCAGCCTGAAATAGACACAATCAAGTACTGGTTTTGGGCATATTGCAGACAATAACAATCCCTTCTTAAAATGTTCATCTCAACTCCTTCATCCAAAATATAAATGAAAGAACAACCTTTTTCCCTAGGATACATTGAAGGCAGTATCATGACTGAGTGAAATCTCATCATGATATCAAAAAAACAGGCCTTACAGAATTTTTAAAAAGTAGCTGGAAAAAAAATTCTCCTTGAGCTAGATGTGACATAAAAATAGGGGCTAGGAAGAATGAATACAATCTCTGAATAATCTGACTCCTCAAATTAAATGCATAGTTTTTAATAACTATATCAAGGTAAGTATTCCCATGTACAATTTGACTTAGTTGGCATGGGTTTCCATAACAAATACCATAGACGGGGTGGCTTAAACAACAGAGATTTACTTTTCACAGCTCTGGTGGCTGGAAGTCTAAGATCATAGTACCAGCTAATTTGGTACCTGTCTCTTCTTATAAGGCCGCTAATCTCATCACAAGGGCCTCATCCTCATGACCTCATCTAATCCTAATTATCTCCTAAAGGCACCATCTCCAAATATCATCATGTTGGGTGGTAGGGCTTCAACTTATGATTCGGGGAAAGAGGGGATGGGATATAAACATTCATTCCACAACACAATTTGTAACACTTTATTGTTCCTCAGTATGATATTTTTTTCATGTACAATTATTTCTAAATATTTAACTCAGCTGCCCTGGTTAGGCTATCTATTAATTTATTAAATGTCTTGATTGTGAAAGCTAATTTATCTTTCTAAACACACGAATTTCTGATATCCTGGAAAGAAACATTACCATAATTTATTTTTTATACTTACAAATAATGGATTTCTCAGAGATATTAATCTCTTGATATCCTGTTCATACGGCAGAATTACTAATTTAGTTTTGCTGACTGAATTCCCAATCAAATTAGCATACACATTTTAAAGGTAACACGTAAGCTGTTTGGATTTTGATAGCACTTTATATGGACCCAAGGAGCCTGGTGCCTGGGTCTGTCCTCTATCTCACATGGTAAGAGCATCATCAGACCCATGAAAGGATGAGGAGAATAAGCCTCTATGACAGGCCAGGGTGGAAGGTTCTCCCACAGGTGTCACTGTGACTATTTAAACTTTGTATATTTAATTGTTAAAAGGAGTAAAGTTGGTGACTCTCTCAGTATATCAAATTCCAAATTAGAAAAAAAACATTTTTTAAGCATAATAGAGTCAAACTTAAAAAAAAAAGAGACCTATCACACCAATGGTTCTAATTTTGTTTTACTAATACACAGCATTACAGAATAAAGATAAATTTCTAAAATGTGTCTCTTGTTAAGGTTTCCTATTATATTTTAAAAAGTGATGGAAAAGTAGATTTTCAGAAATTGGCACTTTAAAAAATATTTCTATTGAGAATGCTGCAATTTTATATCTTTGAAACCATGAGCACATATTAAATAAATTATTAAATTCTAAACAAGTTATTTAAGGCAAAAAAATAGATAAAACTGAATTAGAAGTAATTGTAACTTTTTTTTTGAGCACTTAGTATGTGTAACACATGATCTTTCTTTACATGCATTACATCATACCCTCACAGCAACAGCAGTAACTAGACAAAGGTACATACCATGGTGGTTTAACCAAAGGCCTTTGGCTTCACACACTTTCTTACATTATTCACCTGTTTTATTTATTTATTTTTTTAGTTTTTAAAGATCTTTGCCTAAAGAAGCTAGCAAATTGCATTTTTATTTCTTTATCTTAGTTTCTTAATAAATAACTTGGTTGATCTTGTTTGCTTTGTTTTGTTTTATCCATCATGTATGTCCCTGGGTCTTTTTTTTTTTTTTAATTTTTATTGGAGTACAGTTGATTTACAATGTTGCGTTAGTTTCTGCTGTACAGCAAAGTGAATCAATTATACATATACGTATATCCACTCTTTTTCAGATTCTTTTCCCACATAGGTCATTACAGAGAATTGAGAAACGTTCCCTGTGCTATACAGTAGGTCCTTATTAGTTACCTATTTTATATAGAGTAGTGTGTATATGTCAATCCAAATCTCCCAATTTATCCCCCCCACCGCTGCTTCCCCAAGTACCGTAAGTTTGCTTTCTATATCTGTGACTCTATTTCTGTTTTGTAAATAAGTTTATTTGTACCATTTTTTAGATTCCACATACAAGCGATACTATATCACCTGTTTTAGAAAACACTGCTTTTCAATGTATTACCATTGTACCCAGGTTACAAACAAACCAAGCACTAGTCAGAAAACAAGAAAAGGAATTGGTTTCATCCTGTACCCTGTATAACTAAGACTAACATTTGAAATCATATGTTAATTCAACCCCAGGGAAAGGAGAAAGTCAAACATTAACCAAAATGAAAGATTTTTGCTAGAAGTTGTAAGTGCAGTATAAGAACCAAAACAACAGCAATGTTCGTTTGTCTTGCCTTTACTTGTGTTTCTCACACTGTCTATCAGGCATTAAAAATCCAAACAATCATGTGCTCCTTTGCACCTCAAATGACATGATTTTTCTCTAACCGATAGTTAAGAATTGAGCAGAGAAATCCAATCCTAATATTTTTATTCCTCAAACATTTATCAGACACTGATAAATTATCAGATACAGTTACAAAATTATAATTTAAACTTTAAGTGGTTGATGATGGCAGGATCAGAAATACACCTAAGATTTCAGCTATCTCATTAGATCATTATCTAACAATGGCTAGGTTACTGAGTTTGCAACCTGCAAAACCCCATAGTAAGGTCTTTATGTAGATTACCTCATTTAAACGTCACAATAATCATACTGCCCACATACAACTCTTACTCCATTTCAGAAGTGAGTGAACTAAGGCTAGAAGAGATAGTGCAACAGTTCCAAAGTCACAGGGCATCTCATGGTGGAGCCAGGACTTGAAATCAGGCCTTCCGATTCCAGAGTCTGTGTTCTTGACCTCTAGCCTATACTATTCAGATCCATTTTGGGGGTAGAGTGATAATGCACATACTTTCACCATAACCTCACTAAACAAAGACTAGAATAGTAGGAACAAGATCATCCAAACTTGATAGGAAGTAAGATGATTCAGAATAGGCCCATAGTTTTTAAAAATCCAAAAGTCAAAATATACTTGGCAGCCTATTCTAGAGGTTAATGAGTTCTTTCTTCAGTCTGCCTGTCTGGATATATGTCTAAATTCTGTGCTTATACATTTGATAGCTCTTGAGCTTTCTCTGTGCTTCAAAATTTCGGGAGTTCTAGGCAGCATTTGAGAGCTCAACATGGAGACAGAACACATAGGTTGAAGAGTGGTTTTGCTATTTACTAACTTAATCCCTCTTTCATGTTTCCTTTTCACTAAATGAAGTTAACTCCTACCCTGCTTGCCTCACTGCGTTATTGAGAGAACATATATTAAATTGCTTTAAGAATATAGTTCTCTATGTAACTATTATTAACGCTATTAGAATATAATGCTATAAACTGACAGAGTAGTTGAGATCTATCATTTTTTCCCTTAACTCACGAGAACCAAAGTAGTTTTACTTAAGTTAACATGTTGCTAAATAAAGTGTTATGTATGATATACAGTACAGAATCATTAACAAAGCAGAAAAGAACCAAAATACAGAAAATCTAGATAGTTATCGTAAACTGTGAGTAAATGTAGATAAATAAAGACAATAAACCAATTTAATATCACCAGAGCTCTGGAAAAAATTCAAAAAGAGATTGTTTAAAGAGAAAAACACAAAAATATTAAGGAAACATATGAGTGTAATCTCTTCAGTGAGAAAAGTTTCAGAAGTTAAATAAGAATTCTGCTGGAAGTAAACTTCAATTTTCCTCTTACCCTGGCTCCCCACCTAATTTGTTAAGGTATCCTGTTGATTCTTTCTCCACCTTTCCACTCACATCACTTCTTCTTTCCATTTCCACTGCCACTGCCTGGTCATTATTTTTTGTCAGGATTAATCCATCAACCTCTTAAGCGGTCTCAATTCCAGATTTCCCTTCTCTTCATGTATTCTACTTAATGCTACAAGGGTTGCCGTTATAAAGCAAGGACTTGACACCATCCCTGTATCCATCAGGACAGGAGAGACAGTGGTGGTGCAGTAATAAACTACTCTCAAATCTCTGTATTAAGCTTAAAACAACAAAGGTTTATATGCTTTGCTCAAAGTATACATCCATCTCTGGTCAGCAGGAGGCTCTACGCATAGGGAGCAATTCTGTCTCAAACATACCAAAGGGAAGAGAGAGAGCTGGAAAAAGACTTCTCTTAGTCATTAAATGCTGCATCAATTCTAGTACCAACACTATTCTTATAAGCAGCTACACGACCCCATCAAACTAGAAAGAACAGAAAAGGGGGTTGCAAAAAGTGCAACTCTACTAAGTGCCTGGAAGGGAAGACGTTTTTGGTGGTCATTATTATTGATTACTAGAGTCTCTCTTCAGTTAAAAAAAAATCTTTAGTGGTAGCTCTCTATGACCTACGAAATAAAGTCCAATTCACTCAAATCAGACTTGCCATTACCACCCCCAAGACCCATCTCCAAACATACTCCGTCCAGTCCCACTGGTTGGTCCCATTCCCTGGATACAATCCCACAGTGGTTTGCTTCAGAGGTTCTGATCTACCTGGAATCTTCCATCTCCAATGATTTGTGTATTGAAATGGTATTCAACCTTCAACTACCATTTTCTCTATGGAGCATTCTCTGAGTCTACAAATTCACATTAATCACTTCCTCTTGGCAGTCTCACAATACTTTTTTTTTTTCATTTAATTTTTGGCATCTATCACAGCCTATAGCATATTATTTAGGGAAACATTAGTTAGGTTCCCTGGAATCCCAGTCCTTAGGGAGAGTCAATATGCCTTTTTCATTTGTATATCTTCCAAGCTTAGCCTACTATGCTGTACACCATATGCAGTCAACAAAAGATTTTCTTTTTTTAAGTTCTACAAAGTTTAAAATGATTATAACTAACTGCAATACCACAAAATTAAATTCATAAGATTTTAGAATAACATGACTTTATTTGTAACACTGGATGTTAACATTAGTACCTTTCCATAAAGGGTTACTTCAGTGCTGGCCCATCCGCAGTGACGATGGACCTTTGGTCAGAATTTGAATATAAAGGTTGAACAATACTGTTTGACCAAATATTCATCTATTTAAGCTTTATCTTGAGGATGTTCAATAAATTCATTTCTACATAGAAATGTTTACTCTCATTTTTCTATACCAAGGAAGATGAGATATAGATTATTCCCAAACTTTAGCTGAGCTAAAGTGTTCTATTTTTCTACATATATTCAAATATTCTGGAATTCAGGAAATACAATGTAGCGAAACCTCATTACTTCAGTGAAACTAGAAGAATGGAGTATATTTGAATTGCTGAAAATGTGATCCTGAAATATTTTCCAAATATTTCTAGAAGGCAGGGGTAGTATATTTCTTTTAAAAACTCAAAACTTAAACCTAATATTGCATTTTTAAAATTTATTCATTCATTGTTCCATTCAATAAGCATTAATTGGACACAGCAAGGATTAAATAGATACAAAAATGCAAGTAAATACTTGGAAAATACATACAGTATTTTGATCTAGAATGAGATATATTAGTGGAGGTCTTTACGGGGCTTTATAAGAAACAGATAAGAATAATTGAGAATTATCAGCACAATTGTTTTTGAGAATTACCAGCACAATTGTTTAGAAGTAAATAAGATCATGAAAACCCTTTTCTTTTCATGAGCTACCTTTAAAAATTGCTAATTCAGACTAACTGATCACATTCTAACGCAGTAGGTGCTTTAATGAAGATATTTCACTTTATAAGATCACAGTGTTATAAAGCTACCTATTTATAATTTAAAGTAAGAAAGCAGGTAATTGTTAATCCAGATTATGTAACAGAAAATAAATTAAAATGCATCGATTTTGTTTGGAAAAAGGTTTCTCTAGCACGTAGTAAGTATGTGCATACTTTTTTCTCTTTATCAATCAGTCAGTAGATATTTAAGATGAGTGACCATGGCACAGTGTTACACATTGTGGAGGGAGACCAAGAGAGATGAATACAGTCTTTTCCTTGCAAGACATAAACAAAGTTTAGAAGGGAACACAGATTATAGGCCACGGAATGTTTGATGCAAAGTAAATTTAGGTGCATTATTCTCACCAAAAGGAAGAGTGTGAAGGCAGAAGATTGCATGTTTCTGTGGATAAGAGATGATTTCCCACTGGAGTGACATTTAAGTTGAGATCTAAAGAAGTCCTCTGGGCATCTGGGGCTGTAAGGAGTTTGGATTCTATCCAAAGGGTGAAGGGAAGCTATTGAAGGGATTCGTGAAGGAGCAGGGGACTGACATGTGCGTGCAGAACTCTGTGGGTGGGTCTGAATGAGGCAGGCATGACATGAAAGAAAGAATTCAGGCTTCTTCTCAACCTGGAATCTAAACAAAGCATGATTATCATACCAAATAAAAGAGCATCCCCTCTTAAGTTCAACAGTGAGCAAGAAATAAAATACATACTATGTTTCTTTCTTTCTTTTAATAACATTCATTTCAACAGTGCACATACAGCAAAAGATTTCTGAAGATATCATACATTAGTGGCAGAATAGAATTGTATCTTGGGCACATGGAATAGAAAATTCTAGTCATCACCCCCCATTTGTTTGTTTAGCTGCTAAAAGATCTCTTGCACAAAGAGTCAGGTCAACAGGTCAAAACATCAAGAGAGAGAGATCCTGCCAGAGCTTAATTAGGGCTTCCAATTAGAAAACCAAACTAAGGATCCTATTAGCACTCAACTAGGCATTCTCCCTGATCTGGAAGAACCAAGGCGCATCCACATCTAATCTAGCTAACAAAAAGGAATTTTTTACCTTTATGATGACCTTCTTCTGATGGGCTTAAGTCAGCAAAGACAAGCAGCATGAGAATCACACTCTCAGAAGCACAGGGAAGAGAACCACTGTGTACTCAGGAATACTTCCTGCAATTCTCCAAGTTACCACCACAACTCAATTTTTTTTAATACCGGAACAGTTTGGACAATGCATGGCCTTGTCTGCTGCTCTTCGATGCAAATTATTAAATAAAGTCCATGGTTACTTTTAAGAAAAAAAAATTTGCAAGTCATAAAAAAAGAAAATTTCTACCTAAAAATAGAATTAACTCAATTTTTTATAAAGTACCATATTTACTTGTGTATTTCCCCTGTATCATGAATGCTGCTTGCCTGCCTTCCCGTTTGGAAGAAATAGTTCTTTCCTCCTCTCCAAATTATTTTGTGGCCAGCGTGCTTTAGAAAGTGTAAATGGTCCTTTCCTACTACTTAGTAAGGAAAAGGTCACACTGTTGAAACAGCGTTTGCAGTTCTGTACAAACTTCAGAGACCCTAGCAATGAGTAAACTTAAAAGAAAAATTTCAGTTCAAAGTAACATACCAAGTAACATACTTCTGACCAGAAAACTTATAAACAGGATCAAAAACTTAAATCAGCCCAACAGTCAAGCAGCATATGGCCTATAATGCACAGGAATTTGGAAATGGTTCTTTTCCCCAGGCTGATGAAATGGTGGGAAAAATAGTCTAAAGCTATGCTATGGGACAATAAAAATATTTTCTATACATCTAAAAATCATATGGCCTAGTAGTAACACTGAAACTCCAACATCTTATCACAGAAATAAGGAGGGACTAGATTTTAGAAATCACTGGTTAGGGCCTGTCCCAGAGTTACCTGATCATCATGACGCCAACTCTGGTTTTCCTCACTTCAGTAAGAGATTCTCCAATCGCTCCAGTGCTTCCATTTTATAATTTTTAAATATGCATTACATTTGTTCCACTTGGCATTGAGTTTAGCAAACATAAATCTGATTCAGAAAGTTTTGATTCCCAGAAGAAATATTTTAAGATTTAATTTGACTTGCTATGTTAAAACGCACACAAAAAAACCCATCTCCCTCACCTCAAGGCAGAGAAATAACTCTCATTCTTTTCCTCTGAATGTCCAATACCTAGTATAGCGCTTGTCACCAGGTATATGCTCAATAAGTGATGAATGGAACAAATAATAAAAGAGTGAATGAATAAGTGAGCAGATTCACACATGTAGAGCACCTTCACTGGGCCCTATGCTTGCTTGAAGAGCTCAGGTAGGCACTTCTTTCTGTGTCTTAGGCCTCAGATTGGCTTTAAGCAAGAGAAAAGGTCCTTCCTACTCTTGCTGCCTCACCTACTCTTCTTTCTTATGGGAGAGAAAGGTATTCCGAGATGAGGGAGGTAGCAATGGATCAGAGAGTGGATAGCCTTTATACTGAAATCTTTGTTCAGCCAGGAGAGATAGTTTCTTTCTCCTGGGAAGAGATCCATTTGGCCCCAGGCTTCTAAGAGAAGGGATAATTACATGACTAATATAAGGAATCCTTAAGCTTAAATGATTCCTTTGTTGTTAAGTTCCCACTTTGGGAAACACGGAACTACTTCAGGGCACTAAATGCCTCATTATTATTTAAAGGTATATTAGATGAATTTTTATTTTAACTTGAAATAGATTTCGTTCTCAAAGCTGGAAATATCTTTTCACTCAAAATTAAGTGTGGTGAAGTAAATGCTGAATGAAAAAATATCAAATTCATCAGACAATAACTATAACAATATTAATACTACTACTAATACTCATGGCAGCAGCTAATATTTACCGAGCTCTTATCATGTGCTGGGCTCTATTCTTATCCTCACAACTACCCTATGAGGTAGACAGGTACCATTATTATACTCATTAAGAGGTACGGAAACTAGGCCCCAAATTAAACAGCTAGGAGTCAGAATGAGGTTTTACACTCAGACAATCCGTTTCTAGTACCTGTTCTAAGCTTCAGCTGTGGCTTTTCATATGAATATATGAAGCCTGCTTTACTAAAGCAAGAAGAATTACCAAAGATAAGCAATTATGGAATGGTTCCAATGACGGAATTATTGAGTGGTTCTTTTCAGTGTGTGGTCAACCCTCAGTCCTAATTCAATTAACTTTTTGTATCAATAAACATTAATAATTGAAGTAATGACATTCGCTTACATCACAGACTTCTCCCACGTTTCAACTAGTGTGGCCTTTTCTACCACGCGGGTCCCAAGGTGGCCTGAACACAGACGTGGTAGAGATTAAAGAGAGGGAATCAGACTTGAAAGCTATTCTTAAAGAAAATTCAGAAAAAGGCAGAGATAGGAAAATATTTTTCCAGGGACAAAAAAAATCAAATTGATTTGGCTAGATTTGCAGGTTTATGAAGGAAAATCAGAGATAAGTGGGTATGGGCCAAACTGTGGGAGGCCTGAAACCAGCTTCTCTATTAAGGCCTTTGAATTGATTTCTAAAACTAATATTAGGTGAGTCATTTCAGGTTTTTAAACAGGAAATGGGGAATGCAAAATGGTATTTTAGAAAAATTTATCTAGCAGATTACAAAAAAAAAATGAATTGGAAGAGAAAGAGAAAAACTGCAGGCAAAATACGCAGGAAAACACCACAGCCCCTTAGCAATCAGAGATTGAACATTCATAATTTCAACTTGTCCCAAATGATCTCCAAATGTTCTCATTTCTAATTTTTCTAGGGCACAGAGTTATGAGGTCGATTTGTGAAGGCAAGTTGTTAGCTAGCACCGTGCTTCTGCTTCTCGGTGGGATTTTATCTTTTCCCCCCCAAAGCAGGGTCTTGCGCTCAGTCTGTCTCACTAAACAAAGGAGTATGTTCCTTTATGCAGAATGCCTCCAAGTAAACCTCAACTACAGGTATAGAAATAACTGTGAGTTACAGAGATGAGACTGGTGATTGATTTGTGAAAGTTCTACAGATTCACCCCTTGGGAATGTTGAAGCATTTTGTACTTGCCACATTCGTTGGGTCAGGAGGAAGGCAGGAGAAGAAGTGAAGGAGAAAAGGGAAACAAGACGACATCAGAAAGGAATGGTAGGACGTACTGGCTGACTAGAGACGGGAGATGAGGGAAAAGAAGAAATCAAGATGGGTTCTTAAGTTTCAAGCCTAGGAGACAGGAAGCATGTTAGTGCCTTGAGTAAAAATAAATCCTAGAGGGAACCGAGCACCTAGGCAAATGTGACACGTGTCTGTGCGCACTGAATAAAGATCTTAAAGGCTGATTTAAGCGAACTCTTGTCTGGAGGAAGAGAAGCAACTTGGGTAACTTTAGGGTTCTCTGAAATGCATCCTAGAGCAGGGGCCCCCAACCTCTGGGCCACGGACCGGTACCAGTCCATGGCAGGAGGTGAGCGGCGGTGAGCGAGCGAAGCTCCATCTGTATTTACAGCCGCTCCCCATCGCTCGCATTACCGCCTGAGCTCCACCTCCTGTCAGCATTAGGGTGAGTTGTATAATTATTTCATTATATATCATAATGTAATAATAATAGAAATAAAGTGCACAGTAAATGTAATGTGCTTGAATCACCCCAAAACCATCCTACCCCCCACCCCCGGTCTGTGGAAAGACTGTCTTCCATGAAACCAGTCCCTGGTGCCAAAAAGGTTGGGGACCGCTGTCCTAGAGGACGTGGAGCATATCCAACACTCTTTTCTTCTGCTCTTTTAATGCTGCAGATTTGGAGCACTCTAATTTCTTGATTTTCCAAGTCAAAATTGTACAATTCTGTCTCTTATTTCAGAAAACACTTTCTAAATCCCAAACAGCCCCTTCACAGGCACAAAGCTCCCAGTTTTCATGACTAGTTTCCAGATAGTTCTATTTTAAATCACTATCTAAGAGCTACAAGGGATTAACTTCCGTGCATCTAAATAATGATACTGATACACATCATAATGGAGAGAGAAAGGTCACTGGTGAAATAACTTTACTGTGTTAATTTTTCATTTTTGTTTTGCAGGAAAAGCTTCAGGGTGACAAACATTCTGTGAAATAATTAAAGTTAGATATAAACCAAGAAGGTTAAAAACAAACAAACAAAAAAAACCTGGTAATTACTGAGAATTCAAACTGAGAGAATTATTCACAGTGACAAAGAGTCATTATCTCCCTGTCCCCTGGCCGGCTCCTGGTGGGTCATTAGGCTCATCTGTATTCCCCACGGAAAGTAGCAGCAGCTCCAGGGTAGATCAGCAGTGGGCAGAGAATGTGTTATGTGTAAATAGTTATTTCAGATAGATCACAAATGGGAGCCCAGTGAGAAGAGAAAAGGGGTAGCAGTGTGCAGCAAGAATACTTTATACAAAGCACTACTTAAGAGGACAGGGAGTTTTTTCAGTTTTAAAACATTTCTGGAGGTTCAGATGCAAAATGGATGTCGAAAGCAACTGTGCTTTACGGGGGCTCTACTCTTAGTTTCAATATTTGGGGCTCTGGAGTCCCTACACAATACGATCATTAACTATGACATCTGAGGAGAAATAATGACAGCAGTTAGGATTTCCCATAGCAAGTGCTCAATAAATCATGCTGAAGCGAACCAGTCAAGTGTCATATTCAGTAACTAAATACCAAAACCTGCCTGTCCTATGAATAAATTGCAGTTTACTAAAACAGTAAAAACTTTTATTCAAATGTTGGATGCAACTGAGAATGCAGGTTAGCTAAAGCCTTTTAATCAGCTAAAAGTTAATTCACATCTCCAATATTTACCAATGATATTTACCAATATCATCCATTTTCTTTCATCTTCACACTGCCTATGATACTCCATTTTATGAATGAAGAAAACCACGGCACACATCGTTAGGAAATTTACACCACAACAGTCTTACCTGGTTTCGTTACTGTGGGGAATGGCTCACTTAATCCTCACAGTTGTGTAAGGAAGGTACTATTATTAGCTCCATTATGCCGATGAGGAAACAGGCTCAGAGTTTCAGGTAAACTGAGGCTCAAAGTTTCAGGTAACTGGTCCACATTCATAACGCCACCAAGCTGAACAGTCAGCCCCAATGTGGACCAATCCTGGCTGTCTGGCTCCAGGGCCCACAGAGAGTTCAGGAGGAGGGGAAAAGTTGGAACTAGAAACTAGACATCCTGATTTGGCAGTCAGTTTTCTTCCCAGACACCACACTGACCTAAGTGGGTGCTCTGTGGTTTCCTCCCTCTCTTGGTCCTCACCCGCACTCGCCCACTGATCTGTCCCTCCACTCCAGGATAAGAACAGTGGCCGGCCCCAGATTTCATCTGGATTTACTTTATCTCAGGGGAAGAGATCAAGGATTTCACAGTAATCCAACCCTTCCACTCCGAACAGACAGGTTTAGTCTTGTGATAGGTTTTTACCCAGAAGTTTTTTTTCAATTCAGTGCAGAAGACTGGCTTTCTTTCCAAAGTCAACAGAAAGACAGCTTTGTTTATTAATGGTCAATAATGGTCTAAATGGATAGTTGTATTTTTATGACCTAAAACGGATTCAGAAAACCTCACGGTGCCTCTAGTCTTGAAATTATTCCTACACTAAGTGATACTGTCATTATTTTAAAAGTCACAGAACAAAATTTAGTCTTATTGCAGGACTGCATAATTCCAGAAATAAATCTTTCAAAAATATACATTTTTGAATGTAGGACTAATTCTAAAACAGGTGTCAACCAGGACTGTCTTTTCCTGCATTGCTCCAGATACCTGAAATATATACATCAAAACCATCTGTACACAGAAATGGGGCCACTGCTAGGGGCAGTAATCTTCTTAGAGTTACAAAAATTGGAGCTGTCTATAAAATAGTCTGTCTGGTTCTTATTGAAGATAGCCTAATAGAAAAAAATGTTCATGTATGCATCGTTAAAATAATCAAGATAGGCTAAGGTGACAGCTACCTTTGGAAAGTAGCAAAGGAAAACATAATATAGAAAGTAGAATAGAAAAGTATGACTGGTGCATGTCTGCTGCATTCCACACTCTATTCTGAACTGCTGTGTGCCATGTAATTTCATAGTATGGTAACCATAAACCTACATAGCAACTACAGCGATAAAGTAGCTAACAAAATTCTGAAGTACGAGTGTTTCTACATGGAAAACCCATTGGCAAAGACCATTAACAGTAAATACTTCTAATCCTTACAAACAAGGTTTGGCTCACTTTAGGCAAATAACTTACTCCTTCCGCCCCAAGTTTTCTGTCTTTTGAAGTTTTTTTCCCCCAGCTTTATTTATTTATTTATTTTATTAATTAATTAATTTCTTTTTGGCTGTGTTGGGTCTTCGTTTCTGTGCGAGGGCTTTCTCTAGTTGCGGCGAGCGGGGGCCACTCTTCATCGCGGTGCGCGGGCCTCTCACTATCGTGGCCTCTCTTGTTGCGGAGCACAGGCTCCAGACGCGCAGGCTCAGCAATTGTGGCTCACGGGCCTAGTCGCTCCGCAGCATGTGGGATCTTCCCAGACCAGGGCTCGAACCTGTGTCGCCTGCATTGGCAGGCAGATTCTCAACCACTGCGCCACCAGGGAAGCCCCCCCCCCCCCCCCCCCCCGCCCCAGCTTTATTGAGGTACAATTGCCAAATAAAAATTGTATTGCTTAAGATGTACAAGATGATGTTACCCCAAGTTTTACACCTCAAGAAGCAGGGGAATGGACAGTATGATTTCTTTATTCTCTTCAAACTTTAATATTCATTAACCAGGTCAAAATATAATATCTCCAAATTTATGTACTAATAAAGTATGTGGAAGTCCAATCATATTAAATGCAAAAAGAAAGCTCACTATAAGTTAACTGTGGTAAATTCTTGAGAAGCAAAATATATCTTGCAAGATGATTACCGATCGCCCTTGTCAGCTTCTGCGAAGCCAGATCTTTACCCGGTTGCTTAAAACAGGCACGTCAACCCTCTCAAGCAGCAAACGCCTTTACATGACTCTGCTGCAGAAAAAGATGGCGGCACACTTCCAATTCTCATAAATCCAAAGACATTTCTGCTTTTTGAACACCCAGAGCGTATTTGTTCTTTAAAATCTTCTTTTAAATCAGAGAAATGAAGGTGTTCTTTAGAATGTATGTGAGTGAAAGTTTCCAAATAGATAATACGGGGACGGTTTTAGCAATATCGAGAAACTGAGTGCTGGAAGTTTAGATCTGTTAACATCAAGAGTAAAGCTGAATCCTTGTCCAAGTTCAAAATAATGACTCCGATTTCAAGGGTTTCTTTTTCTCCCTTACAAAAAGAAATAGTCATATTTTTATTACTTTGAACAAACGCCCCAACACCACCATCATGATGAATTTTATCACCCCGCGAGTCCTTTCACTAGGTGCTATGATATGGTATAACACCATATACTTTCTCAGGCTATGGTCTTGGTAGTTAATGAAACTAAACAGACTGCCTTAGTGTTGCTATGGGAACATTTATCAGATGGAAAGGGGCTGGTAGTCAGCTACCCTGTTGCCAAATGGGAAGGGATTCATTCGCTCTAGAAGACCGGCAGTCCCCAAGAATTATTTAAAAATAGACATTAACGAAAAAATGCTCAATTGACAATTTGGTTACAGCAATTCTAAAATATCTTTTAATACGTAAAGATGAGAGCTGTGTAGATCCTGCAATACTTGGTAAAGGATTCTGAACAAATTCAACTACAGTGACAAATTTCTGAAGAACCTAGTAAAAGGCACAGATGAGGTCGGGATGTAAGAGAAAGCTCATTTGCTCCCAAAAGAACAGGGAAGCCGGTGTCTTCACCAGCACACCATAATAGGAGTTGCTTTGAAGCAGGCAAGCCGATTCCTTTCTCACAGGCACAAGTCTGTACCCGACTTGGCTGTACATGCATTCTGCAGGAAAATTCTACCTCTACAGTCCACGTTTCTTTAAAAAAAAAAAGTGAAATACATCAGTTAGATAAACAATGAATTTCTATTCCTTGGACACTTTGCAGAAAAAAAATAAATGGGAAGCCTAAGAATCTGGTATTTCCAAAGCAAAAGCAATGGCATTTGAGAATGGCTGCCACCCTAGGAGACATGGGAAAGCCATGTTAGAAAAATATATTAAAGGAGTTTCAAAAGGCCCTGGTAGGCAGAGTAAGTTCTTTCCCACAGCTCTATTCAGTGAAATAAGAAAAACTTAGAAGTCCATGGACATTGACAAGCATTTCAAAAATCAATTTTAATTAGAAATATCAGTTAGGCACTACCATGAAAAACAATGAGGAAAACGCAGAGTGTGAAATAATGCTGGTAGAAGAAGCGATACAGAAATGACAATGAGAAATTGACTCCAAGTCAACCATCTATCAGGTAAAAAACACAACACAAAACAAAAAACTGGAAGCTGGATTATTTCCCTGCTTTCTATACACTGAAACTAGGGGAAGTAAATAAACTAATGAACTTCTCAGGGCCTGCCTGTGTGGGCCCTACTTTTGGTTCAGTCATTAGCCATGTGACCTTGAGCAAACCATTAAGTCTCAATTTTCTCACTGACAAAGTGAAGAGACTGAATGTCAGTAGTTCTCAGACTGTATATGCAGCATGTGAAAGAAGCACTGAGTGTGTGTCTGTATGGGTTCTGATACCCCAGGGATTTCAGTTCCACATACAAGGTGCCCAAGGAATCTGCACTTTACAGGATTCTGGGTAGTTCTAAAGCAAGAAGTCCTTGAAACTCACTTTTATCCATTCAACAAAAATTATCTGAAGGCAAATAGGCCAGGCATGGTGGAAAACACTGGAGCTACAAGTGAGTAAAATAAATAAGATCCTTGTCTCTGTGAAACATCCAGTTTCAGGGATCTAGCTCCCCAACATAATGGTTTTATAGATAAACAGGAGGCTTCAAGCTAAGTTTAAAATAAAAAAGAAAGAAAGAAAATAAATAGGACCCCCCCCGAACCCCTGAAAATTAATTTCTTAGTTGACCCACTCAAATGAGTAGCATTCCCAGGCACAAATGCCTACTCACAATTATATGTACAGTTCACAATATCTTGTCCCTGGGATTAAAATTTCTCACTAGCAAATTTGATTCCTCCCTTCCCTTTGAGAATTTCCACTTAGCTTTCACTTCTTCCTTTAAAATGGGCATGCCCTTGACAAACTTTTATTGTCAGCACTCATTACCAATCCCTTCTGTACTCTCCCCTATATGACAGGGCTGGAAACCTAAGAACTAAGTTTCCTAAATTCCCTTGCCGTTAGGTTTCTGGATAAGCTTAGGTTTTGCCAATGAGGTGTACTCATGTGAGATTCAAAAGTGAAGGAAGGTAGAAGTTATCCTTACCCCAGCACCTGACAGGGTTACTGCCTGTGGGTTTTGGTAAACAGGGTTTTTAGTGACTGGCAATTCCACGTTCACCAGTTTAGAGGCTGTGGAGCAGTTATAGCTTTGTCAGGGTTTTCCTTCATTTGTGGATGGCAGCGGTAGTTTCCTGGACACTTATTCATAGTTTGCAGTGTGGTGAACAATGACAACACCAAAAAAAACCTCTGACTGATACTCTACTGTTCCCAACCATTTTTGTAGGTACTTAATTCACTGTTTTAAATTCCATTTCAGTTTGAAATATCTAGTATTTCCATTTCCCACCCTGAACCCTTTCTTCCAAGAAAAACTAGTGATTTAGATCTATCCAATTTCAGGATGTTTATTAGTCCACAAGTCAAGGTTGTGGAGTTTTCAAAGAGAGCCCACAAAAGCATGTAGCATAAACTTGTGTGGTCTCAAAACTGTCTGGTGGAGGCTTTACAGAGGGCAGGTCATTATTCTCTGGTCCTTTCTTATTCCCACCCTTTCTCCAAGGCTCACATGACTTTGTGGACGGGGCATGTTCACTCTCATTCTTATTCTCCGTCTCTCTTGCTACTCCTTTGCACTTGTGAAAGGCCTGAGCTGAGTTACAGAAGTACAGCTCTAGGTGTTGGAATACACATTTTTTTCCCCATTCTCTTCCTTTTCCCAGTTTGTCTCTGGATGGGTTTTCCACAGCTTAAAGATTCCGGTTGAATTTAGGGGTGGAAATAGGTAAAGCAGATCTCACATTGTTTTAAGTCCACTTCAATGGACCAGAAGAAGAGTTTTCCATTTGGCTCAGCCTAGCTCTTCAGGCACTAAGCTGAGGTTTAGGGCTTAAGGCTCAGCTAGCAGCTATTTATCAGAAATGGACAGATTTCTCTCGTGATCTCAGGAGAAAGCTGGTAGATGACAGAAGATGGATATTTGTAATTCCACATCTGGGCCATCATTCTCTCCACCAATAAATGTCCACTGAAGCTTGTTTTGGCACAATAGGGGGAAAACATTGATAAAAATGCTGGGGTTTTTTTAATATGTAGCATATTAATTAATTTAATCTAAATTCAGGGTTAATGCGTATTCAAATTTCCATTTTACCAAAACAAACTAATTAAATAAAAGCAAAGTAACTCGGGATTTTTTTAGGGTGGCAAATTCCTAAGGACAGCACTAGGAGAATCGTTGCCCAGGTATACTATTCTCCAGTTTGCTCACTCCGTAGAAGTCACACTTGCCTCCTTGCTGCTCCTTGGACACTCAGGCATAGTTCTGCCTTAGAGCCATGCTCCAGCTGTCCACTCTAGAAGGAGCTCTTTCGTGATGATCTCCTGGGCTACCTCCTCACCTATTTCAAATCTGCTCAAATCCCAACTTCTCCACGAGGCGTCTTCTGACCACCTTTCTTAACAATGCCTTCTGTTCTCACCCTGACACTCGTTTATCCCACTCTACTTTTTCTATTTCTGCGGTGCTTATCACCTTCTAACTAACTTCCTTTATAACTTGCTTATTTATACTTTATTGTATTTATTGTTTATGTTTTGCCTCCCACTAAGAAGATAGTTAAGGAACTTTGTGTGGCTTACTGTCAGTCCCCTTCGTTATTCCGCATTTCTCTCTGCATAAGGTCAAAATCTTTCTCCCAAACATTTCAGGTTTTAGATTCAACAGCATGAAATAATGCTATTTGTTAATACAAAATAAATAATCATCCCCTACACAAACAGTAGAATATCTGCTATGTCAGTTTGTTATCCACACAATCTTTCAGACAGCAGCAGAAACGTGAACCCAGTACCAACCCTTTAATGTGCTCTGTGCAGTGCCTTATCCTTTTACCCATTCAGATTTAATTCTTAACTTTATAAAATTTGATATTAAACCCTTTTCTCCTATTGCTTTATCCCAAAATAAGAGAAATCCTTAAACATCTGAAACTGCTTTCTTCTTTGATATCCATACTGTCTAAGTGGTCTAACTATTACAAAATGTATATGCATACATCAACAAAAATTTACCTGTTCTCAAGATGACTGGCCATACACAAGCACGGAGCAGTTGTTTATGAGACAGTGGGCATTTTTCAACTAAAAGGAATTTATCAAGTAATATTACTGAGATATACTCAAGCTGACATTAGATGTTTGGGTATAGACAACCAGGATATGTACATCTATCTATATACTCTCCTAAATAACAACAACACAAAAACGATTTCTATGTTAAATAAGACTCATCTCACCCAGTTAATTAAGAGAAAAGTAGATGGATGATACAATGAAGGAATGAACAAAGATAGAAGACTTCAGAGTTGCTAAATTAGTCAAATAAAATTTCAAAACATAAGAGGGGGGAGATAAGACTCCAACTGGGTAGAAGCTGGAACACATATTTATTTAGCAGATTTCAAAAAGATGACCCTGAATTTGCATACATAACCTGACTTTAGTATTTTAGGATAAGACATATACAACAACCATTTAGACAACTTAAGGAAGCAGCAGTCCTAGGCAAAGAAAGTCCTCTCGTGACAGGCAATCAAATGCTAGCAGATCCTCTTCCAGACTCAGCTGAGTTTTCCTTTCACCTCAACCAAGCATCACCTTAACTTTTTTTGAAGTACACAATCCAATGGTGTCTCACAATGCATTTTTGTGGTCAAGTGACATACAACGGTGCTGCTAGAGCAGTACGTGCACCGTTTTCCGAACCTGACCCAGCACATTTTCATCGTGTGAAATTCAGTCTCAATACTGACATTCCACGTTTATTTACTTTCAGCCAATTCCTTTTGCTTCTTACGGATATTTTTTCCCGACCATTCTCTCTCCTTTGGAGAAGAGCTAAAAAAATCAAAAAAAAAAAAAAAAAAAGAAGAAGAAAAGAAAAAAGATTTCCTGAGTTCAGCTTCTTATTGCCTAAGGCATATTTGCAAGTGGCACACTGCATGGCACGCCATGTGTCACGTCTTACCTGCCACCATGAGTCCACCTCGTGCAATTCATTTCTGTAGAGATGATCTTCCATTATTTTGGATTTTCATATGGGTTGTTCCCTTCTATTAAGTCAATCATCCAAAAGTACCCAGCCTACCATTTAAAAGATGGATAAAAAGACCTTACCTCTAAGATTCCGAAGCAATCTTAATAACACAAGCACCTTTACTGACTGCCGCTACCTTTTACATTTCCATAGGGTACATTAATACATTTGAGTGCCTACTACATTGTCTCTAAGCCAGATCACTTACTTGATTTATTTCTCTTGTACTGTTGATGTTAATAAGAGCTGGATAATTAGAGAACAATAAGACAACTTTAAAAACTGAAGTAATAGCCCAGGGCCAGTCTCACTCTTTCTTGCCTCTCCTTGTTAATTATAGCTGCAACTGAACATTTTAACCTGAATTCAAGAGAAAATTAAGTGAAAAATGATTTGCCTTAAGTCAAACTCTAAACTTCCATGCTCTCGACTGAATATGTTAGAGTCTCATTAACTGAAGGAAGTGGGACAAACACTAAAGCACATTTATGTAGGAGAAATAATTTGTTAGGCTCTGTGGATGGCCGTTATTTTAACAGCCTGAGGAGCCACAGTCTTTACTGGGCAACAGAGATGATGATTCCTGCCATCACTACAGGGGCTCTTGGTTAAGGTCACTTAAGAGCAAACTGCTTCTGGACGCACAGAGAGAAGCATGTCTTTTGGGGTAAATCCCAGCCACATGGTTACCAGACAGTGAATTTTGTTCAGCTAGTATAAAGCATTAAAAAAAAAAAAAAAAAAAAAGGATTAGTAAATATGTAAATCATTACTAATTGAGTGAACAAGTAAGTATTTACAAAGTACCACATGTATTCCATATACTATTCTAGACCCTGGGAACAGAGTAATGGAAAACATTAATTAAGCATTCCTGCTTTCCTTGAGTGTATGCTCTAGGGAGAAAGAAAGATAATAAACAGAATAAAAACTGAGTTACAGAGTGCATCATTGGATGATAAGTGCCATGGAGGAAGGTAAGACTGGGGTGCATGATGACAGCAAGCACCTGAGAGGCAGTGAGTGGGGCTGGGGAGAAGAGAGGCACCACTTTCCACAGAGTGGTCAGGGAAGGCCTTGCTGAGGAGGTGACTCTTGAGCAGAGACATGAAGAAGGTGAGGATGTATGGATATATATTAAGAGCGCTCCAGCAAGGACAGAGTATGCGTGAGGAACAGAAAGGAGGCTAGCGTGGCTGAGGTGAATGAATGAGGTGAGGGGAGTTGGAGATATAATTAAAGAGAAAAATGGGCAGAAGGGGAAAGGAGTCAGAACCTACAAAACCTTAAAGATGAAAGTAAGCACTCGTTCTCTTGACTTCTGCAGTGGGGAGGGGTTGAGCAGGAGAATAGTAGAATCCCACTTACGTTTTACCAGGAAAACACTGGCTGCTGGGTTGAGAATGTGAAGCAAGGGGGGAACTGGGGGACCCTTAGACACAGGCCATTGCAACAATCCAGGCAGGTCAGCCAAGGCCAGGGCAGAGGAGGAGGGGAGAGGTCATGACCAAATTCTGGGCATGTTTTAAAGACAGAGCCATGAGAATCTTCAGACAGATTCTATACAGGATGTGAAAGAGAAATGTCAAGAATATAGTTGTTGTGTACCAAGAGAAAGGACAGTAGGAAGAGCAGGTTTATGAAGGAAGGTAAGGAGTGTGGTTTTGGACATTTGAGATGTCTCTTACACAGACAAATGGAGATAGCAAGCAGTTAGAAACATGAAACTGGACTTAGAGGAAAAGGCTGGGCTGGAGACGTAGTTATTTAGGAAGAATCAGACTGAGGATGGTTTTGAAAGCAAGAGAACAGACAAGATGTCCAAAGGGAGTACATGTAGAGGAGAGAAGCAGGCTAAGGACTAAACCTTGGGATACTCTAAGAGGAGAAAGAACCACCAAGGAGACTGAGAAAAAATGGCTGCAAATTAAGGGAAAAACAGGAGAGAGAGTACAGTATCCTGAAAACCAAAAGAAGAACGTATTGGAAGGAAGAGGGAGTGTCAACTTGCCAAGCAGTCCAGTAAGGGAAGGACTAAAAATTGGCTCATGGTAGAAAATAAAGAAATTTTAAAAAAATGTTCAGATACTATGAAACTGAATCTTATCTATTAAAAACACAGACACCATTCTTTGGAAATTGTTTTTTAGGAGCTATGCCATCTTATCCAGACAAAGTAAAATCTCAAAATATTCTATTAGATATTTACACCAAGTCTTTTGTATTTGCTACATCTGCTTATATATTATAGATACAATGACACATCTGCCAAATCCACTATCTTAGCCTGATAAAGCAATGGTCAACCCTAGGAGGTAATTCTTGATAATTCTATCTTCTCCTTTACACTTACTTGCTGGGCGATCAATATTATGCACTAAATGAAACAATGATAAAGCTATCTCGTAGACTTTAATAACAACTGCAAACAGGAAATTGAGATACTCACTTTCCCACAAGGGCAATTAATTACAATAAGGAACTACAGATAAGCAGCTAAGCAATTATATCTAGAGACAAGAGTCAACAAGCAGGCCTGCCTGTTCACTGAAGATCAAACTGGCTGTCTAGTGTGATCATCGCGTGCAGGCAATTTAGGAAACTGAATATTTGACCTAAATCCTAATAAAGCTGCTGGGTGCAATTCATCACTTGTACTATCTACATGGATTTAGCACAGTGCGCAGAAAAGGTGCTTAGTAAGCAGTGGAGACAACAATAAATGGTGTGCACACCCAGAGCTGCTGCAAAGGTTGGGCCCTCTACCAGTGCAGAGGGCACTGGTCACCTAGACTGCCATGTCACGACACGTGTAGTGCATACCTGCCAAGCCACAGGCGGTAGGTGCCCTGGGGAGCATCTACCAGCCTCTGACTTTTATCCTAAAATTGAAAAGCAATCAATGGCACCTATGTGCTAAATATCCTTGCAGATGGATATAAACTGAAAACAGGCCTACAAAGATGTGTCATGCAGGAAGAGACAGTTACTAAATGCCTATGGATGGGTTTGATGCTTTTTACCTTGCTCTACGTGAACATAATATGCTTGCAGCATTTGATGATAAAGTGCTAGAAGGCAGCGATTGCTCAAGCAAATGTTAACGACCAGAAGCAGTAAACACCTTTTTAACACTGACTCTAGTATGTGATGACTCTGCAACATTAAAGCGATCCATGGCAAGCACCTTTAAGAAATGCTGATTCAGAAATCGCTTAAAAGCCATGTTTTCAAGATATGCCGGTGATTTTTTATCCTCTTAAATCTGGGGAGTCAGTGTTGATTCTGGAAAGACTGTTCATTTTACAATGAGTGCCACGCAGCAGTGTATTTTGAATAGAGGCAGTGAATTATCAGCCTGGCCCAAGTTGTTTGGATCATTGCCCCTGTTTCCATAATTTTCCAAGGAAAACCCTGTATTTATTTTCTAGCAGTTTCTGCTTTGCATCATCCTCACCACAATTAAGAACCATAACACATGATACAACAGTGACTTTAAATGACCCACAGACAATAATTTAAAATTTCTGGAATACCCATTGAAATCACAAAAGAATAGTGGCTTTAAAGAAATATCACTCGGGACTTCCCTGGTGGCGCAGTGGTTAAGAATCCGCTTGCCAATTCAGGGGACACGGGTTCGAGCCCTGGTCCGGAAAGATCCCACATGCCACGGAGCAACTAAGCCCGTGCTCCACAACTACTGAGCCTGCACTCTAGAGCCCGCGAGCCACAACTACTGAAGCCCGCGCGCCTAGAGTCCGTGCTCCGCAACAAGAGAAGCCACCACAATGGGAAGCCCGTTGCACCGCAACAAAGAGTAGCCCCTGCTCGCCACAACTAGAGAAAGCCCGCACGCAGCAACGAAGACCCAACGCAGCCAAAAATACATTATTATTTTAAAAAAAGAAATATCACTCAAAATCTCAGTTATTTAAATCCTCAAGACATTATTTTTCCCATAATTATACAAAGCTACATAGAAAACTGAAATACAACCTTCTGCTTCTTATTGAAAACCACCTATAGGGATCAAAAGCCAAAACACACTGCAAAGCACCTGGGCCGTTTGGCTTTAATCTCTCTGACTCTCAGGAACGTAATTCTTCATAACAGTTCTCAAGCCACAGTAAACCACATAACAAACATGAACATCAGTCAGAACTGAAATACAAAAGCAATAAACATTTTATATGTTAGTTCAAGTAATTAAATAGAACTTAACTAATTGAAAGGGAGCTAAGAGCTGGGAAAAAGGACCAAGGGAGTGAGGGGAGAGGTGGTAAAAAGATGAGACTTTCCTATTTGTATTGTCCACCATGTTCACACCTAATACCTATACCCTACATCTCATACCTTTCTTAGATACACCTATACCAGGATTTTACTCAGAGAATTAATAGAATAATCAATCTATGTTTCATCTACCCTCACTAGAAAATTCCTGCACAGGCTATAATTCATCCTTCTTACCCCTTCCAAAAGATCTGAAGGCTTTCAAAATTCACTCATGGGAGGGAGGGAGACGCAAGAGGGAAGAGATACGGGAACACATGTATATGTATAACTGATTCACTTTGTTATAAAGCAGAAACTAACACACCATTGTAAAGCAATTATACTCCAATAAAGATGTTAAAAAAAAAATTCACTCAAATTCACTTCAACTCGTATTTATTGAGCACCTACTATATACCAATATACCAGTGACACTGACAAAGAATCCCTGTCCTTCAAGAGCTCATGTTCTAGGCTAGTCAAACTCGTTTGGCCAATTAATAAATCATTTTGGAATTTTTAAAACATTAAATCCCAAAAGAAGTATCTAGACTCTACAGAAATTCTTAGCTATGTATTTGTTTGCTTACTGATCACATTTTTCCAAGTACCTATTAAAACTCACTCAAGGGCAGGTACACAGAGCAAAGTCCTGGGATGGTTGTCCGTGGTTGACATTCCTGCTCTGCCATGTGTGTAACCTCCTCTCTGTGTCATTTTAAAGCCATCACTTTTTACCTTGAGGTATGAATCAGGGTCGTCTATGAAGCTTTTGAAATGCAGAGCTCAACCCAGACCTACTGCATAAGAATCTTCTACAAGGGGGCCTGGAAACATGTATTTTTTACAGCCTTATAATTGACTCTCAGGCGCACTCCAGTCTAAGAACATTCTTTTAACAAACCCTTAGAAGAAGGTTAACAGCATAGATGAAGGCTATGGGTAAAAGAGAATTTCCTAAAAAGTTCTACTACATGATAATAGTAATAGTAACTAAACCTTCTCCTGCAATTATGGTATCTCTGTTGTAAACTGTTTCTGAACAGTCCTTCATTCTGCCCTCACAACAACTATTATTATTCCTGTTCTGCAAGAAACTCGAACACAGGAGGCTGAGAAACTTGCATCAAGTCCCAAAGCTCCGTAAGCAGCAAGGCTGGGTTCCAAAACCTGCCATGATGATGCTGAACTCCCTGTGTTCTGTTGCCACTTTGTAGAAGAGTTTATCCTAATCATTCATTAATTTTCTAATGTATTTGGTAAACAGGTACAGATTTAAGAAAGACAGACACATCTCTATTTATCCTCTGTAATATTTATCATAAATTAAACAATTGTGTGATTTGTTTAATACCCATCTCTGCTAGGAGGTAAGGATCATATGAAAATAAACATGTCTCTAGTTTACTCTGGCACCCCCATATTTAGCGCAGTGTCTAATGCAGGGCAGCATTCAATAAATATTTGTTGACCAAATGACTGATTGAATGAGCGCATGACAAGTCTGTAGACTGCAGAACAGACTTAACCACCGTGTTAATGCGCCATCAAAGTGTGAACAGCGATCGCTGGGAGACAGGAAGAAAGACACTAAAACTTATCAAATCCAAAATATCACTTGATTCTCTCAAGAAGCCTGTGAGATAGGCAGCAGAGGTATTATCAACCATATTCTGTAGGTAACTCAACATGAGCATGCCTAGCAATTCATGCTATAGTCCCAAAACCTGGGCTGTGGAGTCCGAGACCCGTTTTCAAATCCTTTTCGGACACTTCTGTCTTGGGCTTTAAGCAAGCTGCTCAGTATGTCTGACCTTCAGCCACCTCATCTATACAGAGAGGTATATACTGATCCTGCTTTTCATTCACGGATATATCCCGAACACTTAGAATAGTGCCTGGAATAAAGTTGCCACTAAATTTATTATGGAACCACAGTGCTGATAAAGGCCTTAAATGTGAAAACATGTATACAAGCGCCTAGCATTGTGACTGAGACACGCTGTTACTTACTCTTCCCTCATGACTAAATGTCCCTAAAATGTTATTCCCACTTCCCCTTCCCTTTAAAATCTTGAAAGGGACTCTCTGTCCCCCTTCCCCATTTCAGATTCCTTCTGAGCCATGTGGCCCCTTGTACGGTGAGTCTTAGGAGGTGTAGACCTAAGTATTCGCATGAAATCACCTAGTTCACTAATGCAAAGGGGGGCAGATTTAATCTTTAAATCAGGACAGGCTCTAACTTAAACCAGCAGTGCATTAGCTTGCTCATTCCCGTGAGACATATCAAACATAAGTTTCTAAATTTTCCTTCTTTCTAAAAACCATGGCATCACTTTAATACATTTAATAATGATCCTATAAAAAAAGTTTACAGAACTGCAGCACCGCTTTATCATCACCATTCAGACTAATACAACCAAGTCACTACATAGCTACACGTGAGCTTTCCTTGCACTGAGGCAGTTACCTGGACATTGAAATTCAGCATCCCCAGATGTGTGATAACCCATATACACACTGAGCTCCATCCGCCTACTTCCGTCCTCAGGCTCCTCTCGGCCGCCATCTTTGCCTCAGCATAGGAGCTGAGCAACTGGGCCAGGGCAGCTACATGGCTAAGAGGTTGAAGACGGGTTCTGGGCACTGACGATGGCTTTTGGAAATTAATAGAACAAGGCTTTTGTTTGGCTGGTTGGGTTTTTTTGGGGGGTGGGGTGGCTTTTTTTGCGGGGGGGGGGATTGTTAGGGAGTATGTGAAAATGTCCTGTAAGCCCAGCTACATTGCTATAAGTAGTAATGTCTCGATATGTGGTGGGCAGAGTGTTTATTTAGCCTATGGTAAGAGGCGGAAGGCAGTGCTTGGATGTACTACAAGATTTTGCAAACCTGGTATGCTGAGGGAAAAAAAAATCCAAACTTTAGTGGGCCTATTTTTTGCAACAGTACAATAGAACACTAGGTGATTTCTACAGTCACATCCAGCTTTAGCAATCTGCATTTTTATTAATAGCTAAAAAATAGCGTTCTTATATTTAAACCACACACTTATTCTTATGCACCAGGAAAGGCAGTGATGTCAGGATTTATATAGACAGAGATACAGATACAGATACACGATGATAATCCTCTGTGAGCCTAAGTTTTAAATAACAGTTTGGCAAAGAGGTTTTTCATCCAATTTAATTTAATTAAGCTTAATTTTAATTTTTCAATCATAATAATTCCTGATTTAATAATTAGCTAACTGAATATAATAATATTAACAATGACCATATCAGCGCTAATAATAGATAACATTTATTGACATAATAGCGTTACAAAAACCCATTGAGGTATACGCCACTATTAGTATCATTCCTACTTCACAGAAAAAAATCTTATCTGTAAGATAAGAAGAGCCATTAAGTTGTTTAAGTAACAAAACAGGCAGATCCAGAACTCAAATCTAGATCAGTCTAACCACATAATCCCAGCTGGTAAACATACGATTTTCCAAATAATTTTAGATAACCATGGCAATAATTTCCTGGGACAAAAGTGGAATGGTCTGTGGAAATCACACTCATAGAGGAGTTAGATGCAGCTGATTTCTTCTCCCAGTTCAGCCATTAAATAGCTGAATATCCTTGTAATGAAACTAACCTCTGTTGAGTCTCAGTCTCTTCAAGGGTAGAAGGGGAAATTTAGCTGGGTATTTTCCACTCTGGATCTGTATGGTCACTGGTCACAGGGAAGGAAAGCATCATCTTTCTGTTAACCAGGGCCTCTGTTCTATGTTTCGAATTAGGCATAACAATGAAGTTTTGCATAACATTTCATTAGAAGACTTGTGTTGTCAACAAATAGTTTGGAAATCACTGAATTCAATGAGCTCTAGGTTTTTAAACTCTTTTGATATTCTACGGCTCTATTAAATACTTACGTTTTTATCAGTAAGATTGGCTCCTTCAGTATTACTTATTTAACACTAGCTCTTTTAAAACATGAACCCAAAAGATTTCTTTTCAAGGAAGCAAAACAACCAAACTCCTTGGCGGATTAACATTTTCCATTAAGATATCACAAAATTAACTGGGGTTGGAGCAAATCACCAAACGGTAAAGTCTTTGGGTGTGTTTTATTTTCTTAAAAGGGAACTTAATAAATCCTTTGTATGTATGTATTCTTGTAGTCTGGTTTAAATCTTTTCTAAAACATTTTCTTAAAGTACGACATTTCTTCCCAACAACATGGGAAAGCCCTAAGCATTGTGAGAATGATTTTTAGGATTAGAGGAATATAAAGTGTATGTGCTCAGCCCTAAATATGAGATTATGCACGATTTGAAGTATTTAAGGGTAGTCAGTAGGCGCCTGTTTATGTGTACTTCCTGATACAAAGTAACATAAAAGTATATGCAGCCTAAGTCAGAGGAAGATGAGACCCTCAGCTGGCCAAGAAGAATAGTGAGGTGAGGCAGGGGAAGGATGCCGGCAGTAACGCTACAATAGCCAGCAATCACGTACCATGTACCATGTGCCAGATAGTGCTTTAAGAGCTTACGGATACTAATTCACTTAATGCCCACAACAATTCTGTGAGATAGACACTGAGCCCAGAGAGTGTAAGTAACTTGAACAGTCAGAGCTGGGAGGTGACAGAGCTGGGACTGGAATTAGGCACCCCCCGTCGCTGGGAAGGGGTGTGCTTTGTGAAACGGGGGTGGAGGGGAGAGCCAGAGGATCAGGGTAAGATTTAAAGTCCTGAAAAATATTGGGAGACATGAAAAAGATCTAGGAAATCTACAATGATGGAAGAAAAGGAGATGGGGAAATCTCTTGGAAGCAAATACTAAAACGTTAAAAGCAAGGAAATAAAGAATTGTAGAAGGAGGAGCTAGAATGACACTATCCTTGTTTTTGAAGCTGTAGAAATCAGCAGGGGCTAATAGAAGAACAAAGTCTTACTTCTGAGAAATGAGAGGGAGCTTTCAAGGTCATAGGTTATACTGGGACTTAGGAGAGGCGTTGTGGCAGATTCCTGGGAAACAGTAAGCACCAGAGCTAAGTGAATGAAACCAAAGAAAAGTGATGAGTGGGTAATTCTTGTACCATGCTGTCTGGCTCACTTTATCAATGAGAAAACTGAGGCCTAGGGAGTTGAAGGGACTTGTTCTGAGCTTATTCTAGCTGACTGTGACAAGTCCCCCATTCCTTTCACTATACTACTTGAGTTGTTTTCCTCCTTAATATTTCTTCCAGATGTAGTACGCTTTTTATGGTTCCATTTGAGTGTTTGCTAAAGAAGAAGTATCCCAGGAGACCAAAGGGAGTCAAAATTATGATATATACACATCGATTTTTTTTGTAATTCCACAGCTGAACACGATATGAAAAGATGAGTATACCTGGATCTGCTCTCAATGCTAGATGAGAATGAAGAAACTTGGAAGTTATGGTCTTTGGTGTATGAAACACCTTCTGTTTTCAGATGGAGAAATCTGATGGCCAGGAAGAAACCTCAGCAAGGAGTGGAACACAGAATGTTGTTTGCTCTTTAGGCACAAATACAATGAATAAGGTTGATTCTACCACCGAGAGGGGTAAATTGGAGAAACTCCAATTCATCCAGAAACTCAAAACATTCTATTTTATTCCATTTTCCACAGGAAACAGAAAATGGAGATCTGTGGTAGACTCCCATGAGAATGATGTGGTCTCCATAAAACCCTACTTTCTCAAGTCTAAAGACATTTAAAGGTAATTATGGGGGAAGATGAGGGAAACTTTCCCAGCAGTTAAATAGGGATAGTCATGGAATGGACAAACATCACGCCCTGCAGGTCTTTACCTCTGCCCTGCTGCTAAATATGATGTAAGAAGCAGAAGAAAGCTCTAGATCAAGGACAAAATGAGAAGGACATTGAGGGCTTGCTCTACTTAAAGGTTAGTGGGGAAAAGTGAGTTCATATGCGATCTACAGGCTAGGTAAGAGTAGAAAAACTCAAATCTCTTGCTGAGGAATAACGGTTATAATAATGCACTAAATGTACATAAATATACATTAAATTCCAAGAAAGGCAACAGAAATTAAATTGTGAAAGTAACACTGACATGCTGCAGAAGTGAAATCATCAGTGTTCCCCATGGGTGTTCAGAAGAAAATAGATGACAGAACAAAGAAGGGCAGTGGGCCATGGTGGAGGAGGCCAGAGTTCTGGGCCTGACTCAGCACGAACCAGCTGTGGGTGACTCTGCCAGACCAGGCCATGCCCAAACCCTGCTGCAGGTGAGTGTCGTCATCTGTGAGGCTGGTAACTGCAGGGGGTCTCTAAGTCTCTTCCACCAATAAAATTAGGTGACTATTACAGCAAGAAAATAATTACAGGAAAAAAATTCAAATATTTTTTAAAAGTGAAGAATTTAATAATAGGGATTGATATGACCAGTTACCAGCTGTATGAGCAAATCATTAACCCTTACAGGAATAATGAAAGTGTTCATTAAATTACTACTATTACTTACAACTATTATCAAAATCTCCCCCCTGCCCGTCCCGCCAAAAAAAAAAAAACAAAAAACCCAAAACCCACAGTGAGAGAGGCAAAGATTCAAGAACATTAGCAGCTGTGTGATAAAAGGAAAACTGCCTTTTATGAAAGGAAAACACTCCTGATACCACATGTATGGGTCTTCTTCCCTCATACCAACCAATGTTCCAAGTCTCCAGACATAAACTGAAAGTCCTCTAATTCAATTCAATTCTGATACTAACTACGCAGAGTTAGTAGAGCCCTTCAGGTGCCAGTTGCAAATGATGGGTCCCCTGGGTACCAACATTTGTGTCAGACTTGGTTACAAAGTCAGGGGTTCTCACAACTCCCGCCCCCCTGCTCAGGTTCAATAATTTGCTGGAATGACTCACAAAACTCAGGGAAACATTTACGTATATTTACTACTTTGTCATAATGGATATTCGAAGGGATACAGATGAACAGCCAGATGAAGAACTAAATATGGCAAGGTCTGAAAGGATCCTGAGCACACGAGCTTCTTTCCCCGTGGAGTTGGGGTGCACTGCCCTCCCGGCATGTGGATGTGTTCACTAATCTAGATGCTCTCCCAACTCTGTAGTTGAGGAATTTTTATGGAGGCTTCATCACATAGACATGATAGATTATTAACTCAGTCTCTGGCCCCTCTCCCCTCCCTTGAGGACAAGAGATAGGCTGAAAGTTCCAATCTTCTAATCACGGCGTGGTCTTTCTGGTGACGAGCTCACATCCTGAAGCTGTCCAGGAACCCACCAAGAGTCGCCTCATTAGAACAAAGGATGCTCCTATCACCCAGGAAATTCCAAGGGAATTAGGAGAACTGTGTAAGATGCTTCTATCTCCCCCATCACTCAGGAAGTTATAAGGGTTTTAGGAACCTGGGGCAGGGACCAAAATATATTTATTCTCATGTCACAGTGATATATCAGAATATTTTACTTAAAATTCACAAATTCATCTCCTTTCACCATGTTCTTTTCCTCTATAGTCACAATAAAATTATTCAAAATAAAAAGCAGTGAATTCACTTCTTAGATATACTAGAAGACTGAAAAGAGCATTTACTTAAAGAAAAAATGTTTTGGGAAAACTGCCCTTCTGTATTTTAAAGAAAAAAGAAACACAAGTGTGGGGAAGGGGGAGGGGAAGCTCCAGCTATAACAATAAAGGTTATGTTGTTAATGACAGAGATCATTCTATAATAGTTATTGAAGAACTCAGAGAAATGTTTTATTTCAGAACCAGCAGTTCTGAAATGTTCAGGAAACCATCATATGGGGGGAAGTGAACTCACACAAAAACAAAAATTGGGGTTATCAGTTACTTTGACACGGACGTGTTTTTAAAGGGTGGCAGGAGGAAACCCTGATAAGGTTCATGAAGTATCTAATCAAGGTATTCATTTTGAAGTCAGGTAATATGTACTTTGAGTAAGAAACACATTTATACAATCAAAACTGCAAAGAGCTTTGAGATCATCTAGAATAATCTTCTCATGAATTACAGGAAGAAATTGTTGTTAGAACTGGCACTACTTCTCTGGCTTCCTGATTCAGTCCTTTACTCTTTCCCTCTGCTTTTAAAAGACAGTAGGTTTCACTAATATCATTATTTTCATCATCCCTTTTTTGTTACACTCAGAAAAAGATATTCTTTTAATATCCGTTTAGTATAATAGTATAATAATGACCAGAAGATCCTCAATAAAACAACTATACTTCCACTTGGAACTAAAACAAATGTCAAGTAACTCGTATGTGAGTCAGATGAAAGGTGGAATTCAGGTGATTAGAAAACATACCAAACAAGACAAGAAGAGAGTCTATATAAATTCTCCAAGTTGGATTTTTGAATTTTCAATCATAAATTACTTTAATGATTTTTGACTTGCACCAAAAGGGCAAATATGAAGTAAGCGCTGAATAAATCAGCAAGTGTTTGATGTTTCTTACCAAAAATGGTTGTTAAATTCAGCAGACAAAATAACACAACCCCTATGACCATGACTAATCATCATTTACTGTAAGCCACTACAGAGGGAGAAATACAATTTTTCTTTTCTTTCTAAATAGTTACATAGTTATCCATCCATGTGCAGAAGATTCGGTGGTATGAGTGTATAAGCATCAATATCAGTCATAATAAATGATCATTTTTGTTCACAGAGTTCCTACGAGGTCTCAGGAACTGTGTGAGCATCTTTTTGAACACTGCCTCCTGTCCCACAGCATTGTAAGATAGAAATTATTTCAATCCTCTCTACAGATGAGTAAATGGAGAGGGATGCGTGAGGTAACTTGTCAGCAGCAGGATTAAAACTTAACGTCTGTTTGATTCTAGAGCCAGTGTTCTTTTCACCAGGCGACAGCGCCTTACCCTGACAAAATTCCTATGACATACTGAATGCAGATGCTACTTGAAAAAATTCAGAACACATGACTGAACACATCCATGTTCCATTTCACTTTTACCTTCTACAGAAATGTTAAAATTTTAGTATTTACCAGTAGCACAGTGAATACTTAATGGCTTTAGCATTAAGCCTCACTTAAACAGAAAATCAAAATCTGCTCCAAAAGAAACCTTGTCTTTACATTTAAAAACTTTTATTTAAAATCATGATCATCACTGACCCTTAAATAATGTACTCTGTCTGACAAATACAGTTACAGCGTCTCCCTTCGGCCCCTACCACACAGATTGCTGGTACTGTGCTCCCTTTCCCGAGGGTACGTCTGACAGTTCTCAGATTCTTTTGATCAATCATAATACTTATTTTGCTATATTCCTTCCTCTCTTTTCCTCCACCATTCTAAACTGGACAACCCACCATAAGTCAACCCCCAAACAGATTCCAGTCTGTCCTTGAAAGCGTCATGCCTGGTTCCATCATAATTTTACCCCCAGCCTGTTTCTTGAAATGAGCATTTGTCATTACATTTACCTAGCCATCACTAAATTTAACATAAAACGCCGCAGCTACTATGGGTCCCCTAGACATCCTTCAAATGAATGGCAATGTCCCCATTAGTCCCCCTGGCCTAATTCCTCAGACTCAACCCAACCACACATGGGCCACCTTTCGTCAGCCTCAGCCATCAGACGATTATTTCTCTGACCCCTGCTACCTCCTGGTAATTCTTACTTTGTCTGTGGAACCCAAGCCTATTTGGCTGTTACCAGCCAACTGGACCGAATCTTGCTAATTTGCCAATCTTACCAATCCCTTCATCATACTCAATCCTCCACAGTTTTCTTCCTTTCTTAAACTATCTCCAGAACAATCACCCCCCCAACTCCCATCCTCTCACTGTAGAAACCAAAGAGGTGTCAGAGACATCACAGATCCTCTTGTAGGTGATCTCAGTTCCTGGGAGGCGATTTGGGAAAAAAAACACAGCTACAGAATTGGGCCTAAGTTCTATACAAGACCTCATTACATTTTAGGAAAGGTTTGCCACCTTTTGGACACCACCTTAAAGAATCTATTGCCTGGCTGAAGAAGTCTGACTCAGCTACAGAGTCATCTATTCACTGCTGAGGCAATTCACATTGTCTGTGGGCAACAGTACCACTGGCCTTGAATCTGTGACTTGCAATTACAAGAATCCAGTACACTGTCCTCTAGAACTGCATCACCCTGGATATGGAGGGAAGTGACTGCTACACCTCTGTAATCTCACTGATATCTTTGCGATAACCAGGAAGGTTCAAGAGGCAAAGGAAGAAATTCCTTGCAGGAAAGATGACAGGTTCTGGGACTTCTTCTGGCGGATCCCTGAAGGCCTATGAAGTTGGGCATATAGACTGATTCAGTCTATAATCTCTGTCTTTCTGCTTATCCTCCTAGCAGTATCCCTCTCACTAAATGTCTCTGGGTGACACAGTTCAGCAATTGGCAACCTTCGCCAAGTCACAACAGATGTCTCAGCTGGTCCTTGATGAACAAAAGGTGACTGAACGAAAAATGGCCTTATATTGTTCAAAGAAACAGAATGTTTCTTCTTTCCTTGAATAAGAGGAGGGACTGACAAAAACTCTCTCCTTGACCAAACTTTAGAAAGGCTTCTCTGAGTCATCTTTTCATCTAGGCCTCATCCTTGGGGCCCTGTCTTCAGCCTGCCTAGTTTAGTTCTAGGAAGAATCCCCCCATCTTTAATATCTGATCACCTTGGCCTGCCAGGAGCAAGGATTCCCTATCCTCGACATCTTCTCTTAGGAATTCTCCATCCACTGACCCCCTCTGTCCTGCTCTTTGGCTATGAATTCCCACTTGTCCTTATTATATTCTGAATTGAGCTCAGTTTTCTACTGAAGTCTCTTTTCCCCTGTTGCAATAGTTTTGGGATAAAATATGTTTTTACCACTTTAACTGGTACCTGGCTTTGGTTCTCTTTCACACATGGTATATATGGTCATAAGAAATGTTAATAAACTCTACAAACTAAGATAATGCATGCATCACTTCACTTGACAAATATTAATGGATATCTGCCAAGAGGCAGTCACTACGCTAGATGCTAAGAATAAACAGTAGCCAAAAGCAGACAAAGGGTCTACCCTCTTGAAATTGACCATCTAGTGAGGACCAGAGATCACACAAACAACGATCACACAAGTAACATAATAGCATTACTATGATAAGTAGTTTGAAGAAAAGGTACACGGTACTATACTGGGGTAAGTCAGGGAAGGCTTCCCTGAAGAACGAATGAAGTGACTTTGAAGCTGAAATCTAACTATTCAAGATTATTGGGTGTGTGTATGGGGGCGGGGGGTGGGGGTAGGGATCGGGCATTCTAGAAAGAAGGAACAGCATGTGCCAAGTCTCTTATTGACAGAAATGGAATGAAAGAATGCCAGTGTAGACAGGTCACAGAAAATAATGAGAAGTAGGCAGTGGATGAGACTGGAGACATATATGGGGAATGGAACCTGCAAGACTTTCTAAACCATCTTAGGATTTGCAACTTGATGCTAAGGGCAATTGGACACTGCTGTATACACGTGCTTATTTAGCACCCTGCCAGTATCAGGGTACATGCCCAATCAATGGAAACTTAAAAATACTTGTATCATCTTAATGTGTGAGGTATGATATTTGTCTTACACATAGGACAAATATCATACATCACTGATTTTTGGCCCTAGGGTGGCCAGTGGCAGGATGTTTGGGAATGTAAAATCCAGATGATGTACACTTTGTTGGTAGTTCCATGAACTGTTATTTAAAACAGCGGTCCCCAACCTTTTTGGCACCAGGGACCGGTGTCGTGGAAGACAATTTTTCCACGAACCGGGCTGGGGGATATGGTTTTGGGATGATTCAAGTTCATTACATTTATTGTGCACTTTATTTCTATTATTATTACACTGTCATATATAATGAAATAATTATACAACTCCCCATAATGCAGAATCAGTGGGAACCCCGAGCTTGTTTTCCTGCAACTAGATGGTCCCATCTGGGGGTGATGGGAGAGAGTGATACTCAAAGTGTGTTGCTTATGTCCAGACTACTCCTTAATTGTCACTTGCCACTCACTGATAGGGTTTTGATATGAGTCTGCAAACGATTGATTACGGTCTCTGTGCAGTCAAACCTCTCTGCTAATGATAATCTGTATTGCAGCCACTCCCCAGTGCTAGCCTCACCACCTCAGCTGCACCTCAGATCATCAGGCGTTAGATTCTCATAAGGAGGGCGCAACCTAGATCCCTCTCATCCGCAGTTCACGGTAGGGTTCGCGCTCCTATGAGAATCTAAAGCCGCCACTGATCTGACAGGAGGCGGAGCTCAGGCGGTAATGCGAGTGATGGGGAGTGGCTGTAAATACAGAAGCTTCGCTCGCTCGCCCACCACTCACCTCCTGCTGTGCTGCCGGGTTCCTAACAGGCCGTGGACCAGTACTGGTCCGTGGCCCAGGGGTTGGGGACCCCTGATTTAAAAAGTCAATCACCCATGGCCATCATCAAAAAGTCTACAAATAATAAATGCTGGAAAGGGTGTGGAGAAAAGGGAACCATCCCACACACTGTTGGTAGTAATGTAAATTGGTGCAGCCACTGTGGAAAACAGTATGGAGGTTCCTTAAAAAACTAAAAATAGAGCTACCATATGATCCAGCAATCTCACCCTTGGGCATATATCTGGAAAAGAAGAAAACTTTAATTTGACAAGATACATACACCCCAGCGTTCATAGCAGCCCTATTAACAATGGCCAAGACATGGAAGCAACCTAAAGGTCCACAAAAATCATCACACTGAGTGAAGTAAGTCAGACAGAGAAAGACAAATATTACACGGTATCACTTATATGTGGAATCTAAAAAATAATCCAATGAACATATTTACAAAACAGAAACAGACTCACAGACATACAAAACAAACTTATGGTTACCAAAGGGGAAAAGGGTGGAGGGAGGGATAAATTAGGAGTATGGGATTAACAGATACACACCACTATATATAAAATAGATAAACAACAAGATTTATTGTATAACACAGGGACCTATCTTTAAAGAAGGTCAATCACCCAAATTTGAAATGAAAATGTATTTGCATCAGAATGATTCTCAGCCGTCAAATATGGAGTATTATTACTCTGACGTGGGATGCTTGAGCAAGGCCCACCCTCCCATATTTGGTTAATTACTTCTAATTTTAAAAGACATCTTAGCCCATATTATACAGGTTTTAAATTATTTTTTTCATTTTCTGATTTCTAATTGATATACTGACGGCATGACCACGAAAACAAAATTTATTTTTCTTTAATTAAAATTGAAACTCATTTGCAATTTAGAAAGGATGAGTAATAGACAGCTGTAGGCATAAGGACCTCTCTGCTCCCTCTTTCGTTCCACAGCCCTCTCAGTGTTTACTTACATCCATTAAAGGGGAAATGCAAAGTCTGCTATAATATCCAAATGTTAATACAGTTAACAGTTCTCTATGCTTCTAATCACTCAACAATGGAACAGAACTGATAGTTGCAATATTAGCTGCATAACAACAATAATAGCCACGACAAAAATGGTTATAGCAATGATAATAAGGCAGCTACTATTTGCTGGGCACTTACTCTGGGTGCTGTGCTTGCAACACTTCACTTTATCTGAGTGACAGGCATGAAACTCACAGCTCATCTCTTCAAAGATGAGAAAGCTGAGGTATACAGAGGTGAAATAATTTGCCCAGTGGTAAATAGCTAAGCACTTGCAGATCCTGAATGCTTCTCTAGAGGTCCGTGATTTGTAACCCTGATACCACACTACATAGGATGAAAATGAAGTTACTGTTGCACGGTCACTGGGAGATGGACCTCAGCAGGTGAACTGGACAGCACAGATGAAATCGCCCTTCCTTTTCTCACCTCTTTTCACACCATTCATTTTTTTTCTTTTTCCTTCAGATAAACTGGCTGGCCCAGAAGTTTGAGTATAATCAGAGAATGCTGAACAGACCACAGTGGGAAAAGAATCTATAAATTGGCCCACTGCCACTATACCCTTAATAAACAAAGCTAACCAGCCACAAATAATTTTGAAAGGGCCTAAAAAAAAACTCATGTACTTTTAACACTTCCTTAATTCAGATCCTTAAGTGGAACGGATATTTTATATCAATAATACAGACAATTTACTTTCTAATTTCCACCTAGCTTTGATATATATTTAATAAGAATTACCAGCTTATCTCTTGAAGAAGGCAAAAAAAAAAGCGGTAGTTAAGGTTAAGCTAAGGTCCACCTTTGAAGGAGCTGGACTTTAATGTTTAAAATACGAGGAAGAGAATTTCAAATGAATAATTTCTGTTTCGTGTTTATGATTATCTGACAAGCTCCTATTCGTCACATGGTATCCAAAGAGCCAATCAAATTTTACCATTAAAAAACTAAATGAAAAACATATGTAATTAGGAGTTTAAAGGGGATGCTAAATATCTACAAATTTCTCTGAACTAAATTGAGTTCCTAAAATGGGAGCTTGATTTTCAAGGTCAATGTTGCCTTAAGAAAGAATCAGATTATGTTAATAAAGACCAAAGCAAACATGCATACTACTTTGAGAAAACAGAAAGGAAGGTACAAAGCATCCTTTGTTTGAAATGGAAACAAATGTCTTTGCAAGTCATTTCAAAAATATTCTCCCTCATAAGCAATAAAGGATATAAGACTGATGGCAGTTAAAAGTAGCACTAGATGTATCAAAGGCATACCACCAGATGGCATCTTAAATCAGATAGCACATTCAGAGATGGTGAGTTAACTACGTTTCTGAAATGGAATCAAATTCATGAATTCCAAACAGATTTTTTAATATTAAAATGTCTGACACTAATCATAAAATCCAAAGAACCCTACACTGTAGTCTTGAATATAACCAAAATATATGAATCTAAAAAGAAAGGCACTGTAAATAAAATGGTGATCTTGATATAATTTTTATTTTAAAAAAGACATAACAAATGGAGTCATAAGAGAAAAGGAAAGTTCGGTCAGTAATTTCATGTTTCCTTCATTATTACCTACAATTTTTCTTTCTACAAATCCTAATTTTACTCTATCAGAGGGCTTTGTTTATTGTAAACATGAAGAAAGACAGTTCAGAGCAGAGAGCATTAAGAAGAAAAATAGTAAGAAAAAAAGCTTATAAAAAAATAAAACAGGTCAAGTTTCCTTTCACCTACATATATGACTCTTATTAACTTAAAGTTCAAAAGCCTTGATGTCCAAACCTTAAATATTTTCAGGAACAGAATGAAACAATGTTGCTATGTCTAAAACTGCCTGGTACCTGGACCACAATGTCAAATATGAACAGAAATTAATACAGAGAAGCATATCATACACCAAACTGGAGTCAAAAAGTAACCATATGATAGCAGGAACTGAAATCTTGTTCAGAATATTAAAATACAATATTGTTTCATAAAAACCTCTGAAACAGACTTGATTATCCCCTGGATGTGGGGTGTGTTGGTTGTTTTTTTCTACCATCATATAATCAGTAAAATCCTATTTTTACAACATACAGTTAAATAGAAATGTTATTTTCATATGATAAAAGCAACTTAGAGGATACTTGTCACCAGTTTCTAATTTATTCTTGGATTGGATTTATGTATATAGACAGTATTCTACATACACATTTTAGGGCTTAATATAAGGAAAGAACACTGGACTTTTTTGAGAGTTTTCCTTTTTCCCTTTCCTCAACACACTGACTTAGGTCTCAAACCCATCTGTAGATTTCACATTACTTCACAATGCAATGCTTACTCCATGATGCTGGTGGAGAGCCCAGCAAAATAGAAGGAAAAGCTATGTGACCTCCAAGACAAAAGCAAAGCCAGGACTGAACTACCTAAAGGCCTTCTCTCACGGAATATATTTTAACATTTGCAAGGTGTGTACATAAAAGTATTTAATTCATATTTTAAAAATACATTTTATATATGAAGATAGTCATTTAAATAGTGGTAAAGCAGCTGCCTCAAAACTGAATATTATTCTCTTACTAATCCACTAATTAAATCACAGATTCTTCTATAAGAAACTACTTCTGACCAGTTCATATATTTATCCAGTATCTCATTTGTCCAAAATCCTCCACTTTAGACAGATATCAACAAATAGCTATTCAGGAGAAAAGAACAGAGTAGAAAAGATAACTGTTATTTAAATGACGATACTAACAAAATACAAACACACACCTCCACACACATGCATAAATACATACATACTCTGTTTAAGAGGTTCCTATATGTTACCATTATATTCTTACTATAATCTACTATGTGCAAATCAGCACTACATTTACATTAAAATTATTTTGAAACAGAGGAACATTCACAAAACCGTAACATAAAATCCACGTCCTCAGCTGTTAACATTTAATAGGATAATAGCATGAAACAATAAAAAAAATTCAGTACAATATACAGTTGACCCTTGAACAACACAGGTTTGAACCACATGGATTGTTTTTCGACAGCAAATACTACAGGATCAGAGGTTGGTTGAATCTGCAGGTGCAAAACTGCATGTATATGGAGGGCCAACTATAAGTTATACGCACATTTTCGACTCCATGAAGGATCAGCACCCATAAGCCCCTGGTTGTACAAGGATAAACTGTAGTTAAATGCCATGCTATATAGTTACTCCCAGATTTAATTAATAATTTCATGGACCTGTAAAATTAACTTCTAACCCCAAATAAAATAGGAATAGACACTGTTGAACTGCCTGCGTTTTAATACCAGTTCTGGCACCTTCTAGTTCAGTAACCTTAGATATAATACTCAATTTCACTGAGCTTCAGTTTCCTCATTTGTAAAACTGAACTGATCACAGCACTTCCTTCATAGGGTTTTGTGAAAACTCAGAGTTAAAACGTACAGTGTTTATAATACTGTACGAACTGGCAAAAAACAAGAACCTAACGAATGTTAGCCTTACAACAAAAATAACTCATTAATTTGTCCCCCCAAAAGTATAAAAAGCAATTACTATCTACTGTCACCATAGTTTCATGTACATAAAGAAAGCATTCTCACTAAAATGAAAAAGGCAATTTCAGTCTGGAACAGTGAAAACTTTGTCATAGCCCAGTACCAGTCTGTGGCCAGTATGTGGGAATGTCCATTAAGAACTGGATCACAAGAGAATAAAATCAGTGGAATCTAAAATTATTAGGGACACTTCAATGGGAAAATGGAACATGACATGAGTTGGAAACATAAATATAATCTGAATTTCCTGTAGACAAAGGGAAGTGTATCTACATTTTTCCTTTAAGGTATCAAAGAAGAATGCACCTTCCTTACCTGGAAGCCTTTCAGTGTTATTTGAAACACTACTTCTCTTAAAGGCACAGTAGTATTGATAATAATATATTTCAACCTTCTCTAAAACCATCAGAGTATTATTATTACAAGTGATCACTTTCAGATTTTAAAAATAATAGTTTGGGGATTTTTATCTTCCTATGGAAACAACTATAGGTGTTGCCTTATGAACGGTGCTTACACACTTTACTATTTGTGAAAAGTACTGACTCATGGCAAATTGAAAAGGATAGGGCACACTGTGTCTTAAAGCAAAATATCTCTTCATGTAATTATGATGTAATAACTGTCAAATGCTTCTTCTGGGTGGTGTTATATGTTTATTGACATTAATAGATTACATTAATAGATTATTACTGACTTGTATGTTACACACAAATGCTGAATTCCTAAGGCTCAGCTTATTCTTAATATAATACTGTATTCATTACCACAATTCACTTAAAGATGTTTTTGATCCCAGTCTTCCTTTATTCTCCGCAGTAGCTTTCTATAGTCAACTCTCGAAGAGCTTGTAAGGGAAAGCACTACAAAGGTTTTTCACTGGGAAAAACTATATAAACTCTATGCCCCAACTATACTAAGCACTATTGTCTGGTCTTGCCCCCTTGTGTTACAGCAATACCTTTTAATTTAAAATATAATAAATTATAAATCGAGTCAAAATAATTTATTCCTTGTATTTCTTGAGAAACCTGAACAGCAGGCTTAGTACGTTTTCTTCAGTAATGAGCAAGAACAAATTCTAGTCAAATGAACTGAAATGCTTGATTTTTTTCAACCTAATACAGAGGTAGAATAGTGCATGTAATACCATGTAATAGCTCAGCATGAGTTATGTTGACGGATCCTGTTCATTGCAAGGTCTTCAGCTGATTAGCTATGAGGCCAGTTACTTAAACCAGTGGTTCCTGTAGAGGGGTCCCAGATCAAGGGGCTCATCATCATCTGGGAACCTGTTAGATATTCAAATTCTCAGGCCCTACTCCAGACCTACTAAATCAGAAACTCTGGAGGTGGGACTCAGCAATCTGTGTTCTATGAAGCCCTCCAGACAATTCTGATCCATGCTCAAGTTCCAGAAACACCGACTTAAACTCTCTGAGACTCCCTTCTCTCATTTGTAAGATGGGTTTCCTAAGACCAACCTTGCAAAACAAGGGAGGAAAACAAATCAGGGAAAAGGACGCTGGCTCTCATGCAGTGACCTTTTATCCTTTTATCATCATCTTTTTTTTTTTTAAATCAAAGGCCCAAATTAAGGGGAATAAGAACATCAAACTGTGGCTGCTGCCACAGGCTGGGCCTGAAATGTGCTGACTTGCCAGCGGCCGGCTAGGTACCAAAATAGGCCTCTGGCTGCAGGGCAGGCCCTAAAGATTTGGCCACTGAAATCACAAGTGGGCAAAATGCCCCAGAAGTAATATTTTATCCTCATATAAACTAAGGCTGCATTGCTCTGATAGTGACAAATGATAGTATGAAGAGAATAAACACTGATCTTTCAGTTCTCAAAAGACACTGGATTCTTACCCCACTTAACTCTCCCCAGAGTAAAGGCATGGGGAATTCTCCTAATTGACGTCAGCTGCTGTAAGGGAAGGAATGCCATGACCTTAAACTTGGCCACTAGTTCACTCTCACATCCAGGAACAAAGCCAAAGGGTTCTCCTGGCAACTGCCTGACATGCTAAATGGCAGGCACAGCCACTGAGGGAATCCTTTGCTGCCCTAGGGACAAATCCCCCCCTGCAGGAAACAGACAAACTGGAGAGATTAGCAGTTTGCCCAGCTGATGCTGGCCTATCCCCTCGGCCCAGGGAGCAGAAAATGAATTCTAAATCATTCTCTTCAAAGACCCAAGCTCCTGGTCAGCTTCTGCTTTATAAATGAGGGAAATGTTCTCTGCTAAGTCAAAGGGAAAACAGGAAAATATGAGAACTTGAAAGAGAAGTGTAATAAATTGGATCCCTGCATAAATCATCCTACCATATTCAAGAAGTCTTTAATGGATATTGATTAAGCACAAACTAATCAGACATTTTAAGATCAATGTCAATCATCATTCTCGAAGAGCCCTGTAATCAAACTCGGATCCAATTCTCCTAGCCTGCCAAAATCATTGCCAGGGCACAAGGCATACTCAGGGCATACTGAACGAGTATGAAATGTTCCTGATCAGCCCCTCTCGCGAGAGTTCCTCCCTGCTCACTTTACTCTTCTCATCCAGGATGCTATTCTAGCCACAAACTTGACTGTGTAACTTTCCCGCTCCAAGACCCTCTCCACTCCCAGTGCCTACAGAACAGTAACCAAATGTTTAAGTGCTGCTTACAAGAGACTAATATCTGACCCTGACCATCCAACCTCAGTCTCACCCCACACCCCTACCCCTCACACCCTTCCGAGACCTTGTCTTCCCACAGCAAATCTCCAAGATCATGCCTTCCCACTTTACAAAAAATATCAGTGCCTTTCATATGCTGTTGTCTCTGCCCAGAATAACCTTTGCTAGCTTTTTCACATAGTAAAATTTCACCTATCACACATGCTCCAGTTCAAGTACCATTTAATCTGTCAAGACTTTCTTGGCTTTCCTGCATTCCTTGTTCTGAGTTCCCACACTAGTTTATAGGCACCTTCATTACGGTTCTTAACAAATTTTACAGTAATTATCTATTTCTGTGTCTGACTCCCCAAATAGACCTTGAGTATTCTAGTCAAGGACTATGCCTCATCTGTTTCAATCATCCACAGTTCCTAGCCTTCTGAAAGAGTTCTCAATCCATATCCAGGACAGATAGGATCCGAGCTATTTAACAGTTTTTTTTTTAGCTCAAAGATGTAATATAATAATCAATGGACACTGTCAGGGAAACCTTAGCCATTTAGAAAAGAGGAAAACTTATTGGTTTTAAGTTAGCTCTATCCAGGTGGATATTTCTAAATTTGCTTGAATAAATGTAGGTCATATCCTTTCATTTAATCAATAGTTTGATGCACATATCTTTCAGCAAATATCTGTTTCAGTTTTCTTGTTATATGCTGACCCCTGGGAGAGCAGAGACCAGGTCTTATTCACCTGTGTATAACACACACCACCTGTACCAGGCAAATGTTTGGTAAATTGAATTCCCAAATGACTTGTACCTTAGTTCACAAAATACCTTAGACTGGGTAGCTTAAACAACAAACACTTATTTCTCACAGTTCTGGAGGATGGGAAGTCCAAGATCAAGGTGCTGGCATATTCAGTGTTTGGTTAGGGTTCTGTTCCTGGTTTGCAGATGGCCATCTTCCTGCTGTATCCCCACGTGGAGTAAAGAGAGAGGGCTCTCATCTCATCTTCTTCTTATCAGGGCACTAATCCCGTCATAAGGGGTCCACCCTCAGGACTCATCTAAATCTAATTATTTCCCAAAGACCCCACCTCCAAATAACATCACACTGGGGGTTTGGGCTTCAACATGTGATTACTGGGGAGACACAAACATTCAGTCCATAGCAAGTTGCTACACAGATATTTGGCCACATTTTTTAATGTTTCATTTGTATGTCTGCAAGGAAACAAAGATAAATTTAACTCAATTTTCAAAAAAGAGTCAAAAAGAGGGAAAATACTTTCCTTCACAAAATGCCTCCAATATAGAAACACATTCTTCAAGTTAAATGTCTAAAACAGCCATCGTTCTAATCAGGCAAGTTTGTTTAGAGAAAAGAGCAGAATGTGACTCCTACCTCCCTTGTTTTGATTAGGGACCCATAACTAATCCTCACCTCTACTCCCACAGAGATGGTTACTGGCTTATCTAAATCCATGCTCCAGGAGGGTAAGGTACATAGTGCTTTATCACCTTCCCCAGAGGGACACATGGAGGGAGCCTTGGGACTAGGCAGCTTCCTGTTCCTTCTCCAAAATCAAAAGTACAGAATTTTAAGGGAAAAAATTCCTAACTGAACATAAACCTTTTTTTTTTACTGCTTTAAAAACACTTGAAGGGGAGGGAGGAAGGGAAGTTGGGCAGCTTTGTAAATTTAAACATTAAAGAAATGCTAAAGGAATGCAATAATGTCCAGATTTCAAATAACCAGGACACTAATTCCTAGATTTTTCTTTAAATGGGAGCAAACCATGACACAGAGGTTAGCACAACTCCTCTCTAAACATGTGAGTGTGAAACATTTTTATTAATAAAAAGTAGGAGGGAAGAAAAGAAGAGGAAAAGCTGGGGAGTGGCTTTTGTGCATGATTATAAAATAGTTGCCATTTGTTTCATTTTGTGAGTTTACATATCAGGCTATACTTAAAGCTGAATTGCCCACAAGAAGCTAATCGTCAGTTTCTACCCTGATGGCTCACCTTACATTTTTAGGAATCTGACATATGTAGGTGAGAGACTATTTCTAATACCACTTGAAAACCACCATATGGTTTCAGGCTTCAGGCTTTTTCTCCCTACATTAAAAGTCCTTGCTTCTTTCCCCTTACTCTTTTTTCATAGGTTCTCATTTGCAGCTCTACTGTTTTCCTTCTTCCCCCTCCTCTTCTACATCTTCCTCCTTTCTGCTTTCTCTTTTAAACTGTTTAAGTTCTCCATTTTTCTTAAGTGTGGAATTCTGAACTACATAAAGAATACTCTACCCTTAAGATTTGGAAGTGTAAACTATGCCTTTTATTGCATAGCATAGTGTCAATATAATATTGCCTTCATTGATTCACTTTACTGATTCAGTTATCCAAATAACAAATATTCTACATTTAAAAATAAATATTACATTGCTGGTTCAGCTGTCCAAATAAAATCAAATCTCAGAACACAATCATATATCATAAAATGTTATCAATAAATTATAAGAAGTATCTTGAAATACAAAGAGATAGCAATTTTCTCGGATCAGTGTACCTGCTTTTATTTTGCAGTCCTCCGTGCTTCAGCTTGGAAGTTCATGGCTTAAAATATGAAGCTATGAATTTAGCTTTCTGGTGAATCATATGCAAAAGAGTTTTTTTTTTTCCCTTTTAATGGAAACGTTAAAATAGATTCCCCCCCACCGCTTATATTACATATCTTTATATTCCCAGAAAAGGGAGAAAGAGATCACTGCAATGGAACCTACTGGAGGTTCCTTAGAATCCTGCCTTCATTAAGAAAAATAAACACTACATATTCTGTGCTACATATTCTGTGATGTCTCCATAGCTACTTCTGTCACCATCTAGAAGGATTTTTTTTGCTTTCTCCCCCAGGGAAAGTTATACATAATTGAGTCCTGATTTCTAAAGTCTCTTCATATCTATATTGTGAAACGTGCCGAAATGTCAGCTGGAATCTCACTAGAAAGAACGAGGTGCAACCTCTGCTGAATATGAGGGCAATTAGTCAATGGACCCCAGAAAGGTTCAGGGATAAAACATCACGAACCTGACTTTTCCAGAAACCTCCCTATGTGTTCTTTCAGGACAGAGCCTCATCAAACAGAAGAGCTGATTGTATCCCAGGAAATACATTCCCCTAAATGTCTATTTCACATGTTTCCTTTTTGTTATAATTATCACCTCCATTAATACCTACTGGGCTCATTAGTGAGTTTAACATGCATTGTTCATTGGAAATCACACATTATCATGTGAAGTAGAGAAAATATCATAATAAATATCATAATATACCATATTTATCATATCATAATGTCATATTATGATATCATAATAAAATATCAAGCCATTCATTCTTACCAAAATCAAAAGAACTTAATGATATAGATATCATTTAAAGCTACTATTTTACCATTTATTTATAGGTGGAATTTACAGTCAATTTTTTAAAGTAGTTTCTTTGCCGGTAGATTCCAAGCTACTACTTAGATATTAAAAAATTTTCATATCTTAGTATCTAAGAAAGTAAAGCATGTTCACATTTGTTTTGTTCTTATATTTCCACAGTGTCTGTAAGTCAAAGATAATAATGCATGACTGCATTTTAACACATGGAAAATGGGGTTCATAGTGATATACACAGGGTAAGTATGTAACTTGATTTTTCACCACTGGTCCAACACTGACTTACCACTGGAACCAATATCTCCTGCTGCCTGGCCCCAAACACATTCATTATTTTTCTGAATTACAAATAAGAAAAACAGCATTGCCAACCCAAAACAAAATGTAAATGTCAATTTCTCTGGAATAGGAATCATTAGAGGCATTTTGATCAAGGAAGGTCTAGTCTGATATTCAAGAGCGCTTATCTTGCTCTTACCAGTCACCTTCAAAAATATATTAGAAGGCCAATAATATTATAAGTACATGAAGGTTTGGAAGAAAGAAGCAATCAGTAGTATATTGAAATATTTTAAATGTCCTCTTTATTTTGAAAAGGATAATATTCTATGTCAAACTTCTTCCCTTTGCCAGAGTGATAATAATTAAGGAGAAAATACATGTTTTTTTTAGCTTCTCTAGAAATAAAAACGTGCAAGTTTAGCAAATTTCACAAAGTGTAGATGAAAAGCCTCTACTATTTGACCCTCTATACCACACAAAACTTTTTGACAAGATTTAATTTTTATGGTCTAAGCGAAGTTCCACTTACCCAAAATATGTATCTGCCCTTAAGAAGTAACAGAACAAAAACTCTCAAAAAGTAAAGACATATTTTCTAGGCATAAAATGCTATAGGAAGGAGAGAAATTTTGTCTTCTTCCTGAAGTTCAATGGTTCTCAAACTTTAATGTTTGTCACGGTCACCTAGGGGACTTGATAAAACAGATAGTTGGGCTTCACCCCAGAGAACTGATTCAGTAGTTCTGGGGTGGGAGCTGAGAAGGTACAGCTCAGCAGGTTTCCAGGCAATGATGATGGTGATGCCAGTCTGGGATGACACTCTGAGAGCCACTGCATTAACTTAGTCACTTAACTACTTTGGAAGTCTTCCTATGCTCTGTCTGATCTTTCCCAATGAATAGCTTGTGTTCTTTGTGACAGTGTTCTACTGACAAAATATCACTTCTTAGTTAAGGTATTACTTCAGAATATCTTCATCATCTCTAAGTTGCACACCACTTTTTAGGGTATCACATCACACAGATATTCAATACGTGAAAATAAAAATACTGTTACATATGTATTAAATCTTTTGTTCCTAATGTACAGATTTGGCAGGAAAAGAGTAAGATGAAGACTTACTCTTAAGTGTTTGAAGTGTAACTTACACTTAAGTGTAAGTGTTTGAAGACTCATTGGTATCTAAGACTTTTGATTTGATATTAAAAACAACAAAGTGTGGGTCCAAGTGAACAGTCTCCATCCTCAGGACTTACCTGTGACTGGTGCATCAATATCCAGCAAATTTTTTTCCTGTCGAAGAATTGAAGCCCCCTCTGTGATTATTCTCAATGCAACGCTCTCTTCCAGCCTGCCTTCCTTCATGAGATGTGCCTTTAAGATATCCACACGAGGTTTCCCATCGTTATCAAACACTTCTTTTGCCGTAAGCCGGTGACTTGGAGGAAATGGGACAGCTGAAAGCGAAGAAGTCAAATTGTTACATTAGCCAAAACTCAACAACCAAAGATTCAAGATTCAATAATAACTGCCAAATATTTATCCCTATCACTGACCACCTACTGGAGTATTTAAAAAGTCCCCCCATTAAAATATGATCAAGGGCTATCAAGAATTAAAGACTGCCTTCTTCCTACGATTCTAGACGTGATGTGACTGCTGAAAGGAAATTTACATTTCTTATTCATCCAGTACCGATCTCATGCATCTAGAAGATCCTGACTGAGTGAATAACAAAAAAGAAGAGAGATTTGTTTCTGTTAGGCAATAATCAATTCAGCAAAAGCAAAGAGTTCCTATACATCCATCCTTCTAATTTTGAGTCGGGTGAAGACATTTCTTCACTAAAAAGCAGGCTCCTCTACTGGGGTTAGAGGAAGGGGAAAAGCCCTTTCAGACCAGATTTGCCCTTCAATGGGAGTTACGGCTCTGAGTAAACTGACCAATTGACTCACAGTATAAGGAGAGAGCAGGAATCTGAGGGCGAAAACGCACTGAATATTGAACAGAAAATCAGGGAATCTCTTGAACAGTGAGAGGACAGCATGACATCAGGAGACACAGGTATTTAGGAGTATGATATAATGACAAATTCCGTTTGTTGCTCAGACTTAGAGCCAACCATTCTCTCTTCCACCCGCGCCCCCATGCCTTCTTAACAGTGAGAAGGTCTCTTGTAGCTCCTGTCATTCTTCACATCTCTAAATACATTCATTCACTCATTCAGCCAGAGGATATTCACTAAACTCCTACAATGTGCCAGGACGTCCAAAGGTCCAAGGTCAGAGATGGTATTATAAAGGTTAAATTTCTGATAAATGGCCAATCAGCCCCTTCAGTGAGGGAAACTCATTATTTCTCCGTTTTACATGAGGGTTCATTTACTGGATAACTCAGATCTATTAGAAATGTCTGGAAGAAGCACAAACACTGTTTCATGTAACTTTCATCTGCCATGTGCATTATGTCATATGCATAAGAACAACTCCATATGAAGCACCTCTCTTAGGTAAAACACCTGATGTTACAGATTAAACCTAGCCCTCCTACCTCCTGAAAGTGTCTCTCAAAGAAGCAAGATTTATGGTAGACCTATGCCAAGAAATTTTGTGCAATCTAATAGCACAGACTTGTTATCCAAGAGAAATGACAACTACTTAAAACTCAGGAAATGAACATGTACTGATGGATGCAAGCTTGATTTTCCTAACAATCCAAGCATATCTATTTAACTATGCCTCCAAAATGAAGTGGCAGTGCAGACTCAATGGACATGTGTGAGGCTTTCATGCTCAGATGAAGCTGGGTGCAAACCTTAGCTCTGAGCACTCACCAGCTATATGACATTGGGCAAGCTAAATAACCTCCTTTGGCTTCAGTTACCTCACCTGGAAAGTGGGGATTATATCTATCTGAGGATTGTTATAATAACTAAAGTAAATAGTAGTCGTAGCTATCATTTATAGAGTGTTTATTTTATGCCAGGCATTGTTTGGGTAATAAAGTCAGACACAACAATAAAGCTGTAAGGTGATGAAGGCATAAGTACAAGTGTTTATATATAAACTTATTTAGTCCCTATAACATTACTGTGGGAGAGAAACTTGAGACTCAAAAATATTAAGCACCTTGCCCAAGATAATCACCTAGTGATTTATATGTAGACCCGCTGAGTGTCAACCCTGGCACTCTGATGCCGGAATACTTGTGTTAATAGCTACACCACACTACTTCCGAGAAAGTATTTAAGACAGTGCTTAATAATTAAAAAGTGATGAGTAAATCACTTTCTAGAATTGAAATTCTAATGAATCCCGAGCGGTATTTCTTATAAAGACCACACTTTTATTTTCAAAAATTATTTGGAGTGGCTTATAGTAGAACAGATATGTAATACAAAAGCAAGAGGTAAAATAAGAGACAAAATGCATTAACACCAAAGCATAGTGTAAAATAAAAGAAAAAGAAAGTTCAAGAATTAAACAAGGAGGAGAAAAAAGAGGCAACGAAGTCATTAGACTTCTGGCACTTGGGCTCTGTTTTGTTCATGCTGTTTCTTTGCCCTCCTCCCTTTTTCTTGCCTGACTAATATACACGCTTGTTAATAAAACATGGAAACATTTAGATGGCCACATTTCTTTACCTGGGTCTTTATGTTTGGTTTGAAAGTAGAAAATATCTTACCTGGCAACTCCTCAAAATTCCCCAGAGATAGGATGGGGGTGGAAAGGGGGAAACTTCAAAAGGACACTTGGGGTAAGGCCATGAGCTGATTTTTTTTTTTTTTTCAAGTGAGTTCCTAAAGTGTGACTAGGACAACTGTCAAGGTTTAAGTGACTCTGCAAAACTGTCAGGCAAGAATCATAGGAACACAGAAGGGAAGGAGGCTGATTTATTGTCAGGCAGTGGGTCTCTGCCACACACACACTAGCTGGCCTTGTTAAATTTCAGACAGATCAAAGGGTTAAACCTGAAAGAGCTGAAGCATTTAAGAAGATGAGAGGCAAAAGGAGAGCACCCCAGGGAGGGCATCACCTTCATGAATTAGACTTTCTCCAAGTCCCTAGACTCTCTCCAAGGCCAAGATCACTGCAATAACAGATGCTCCCACCATTTGCTGCAGATCTCTTACCTTCCAGTAATTGCTAATCCTAAGGTAACTGGCTAAGGTAAAGCCACCTGGCATTGAGATATTGGGGCTGGTTCCAAATAAACCGGAGCAAGAAAAAAGAGGAGAAAGGCCAATCGAAGGGCTCTATTTCCAAGTGGATGACAGGGACACTGATAAGATGGGCCCCTTTACCAGTTAAACAGATGGCAAGGCCTGCAGGGAACCAAGATGGGCAGCAACGATGCCAAACAGCAAACGCAGAGATGCGGTCAGCCAGAGAGAAGTTTTCTGGGACAAAACTAAGCATGGGCTAATATTTGTATTTGTACACTTTTTTGGCTTCATAAAGAAAACACCAGCCTTACAAAGGTCACACTTATTTGCTTTCTCTGTTCACCTAGAGTCCTACATGCAGACCTGTGCCAAACATTGAGCAAAAACTACTTGGACCAAAGAGTCCAACGTGCTTAGAAAACATTTCTTTCATTAACTCATTGTATAAGTGGCTACACTTGCTATAGCAAAATGGGATTTCCCCTTCCCTCTTTTGCTTTGAGGATGACAAGTTGCTTCCATTTATACATGAGCAGGCCAAGATTGGAAGAATTAAGCTTGTGCATGCTAATAAAAATTCTGAAATAACTGCTGATATTAGGGCTGATTCTTTCTAAAACAATTTTCTCATAATTGCCTGTTAAGTAAAGAAGACGGTATTATAGAAGACTTCTTAGAAGCATCCTAAAAATAGATAGAAACCTTCTCAGCTTTCTCTACTTCACAATTCCCACTCAGTGTCTTTTTTGCTATTGTTGTCAAATAAAACAGCAAAGTAGCTAAAATCTGGGACATGTAAGTCCTTGACTGACTCCTGCCACAAACCACCAAAGAAGTCTTTAAAGGCAAACAACACACTGGACTAGAATTGTATTCCCATGTCATTGGCTGTGGAAATCTGGCAAAGACTGATTTCCAAAGAACAGGCTGGAAATGATATTGTTTCTTTTCTATTTGTTGATGCTACCAGAGAGTTCATCTATCTGATAGGGAGGAAGGTTGAAAGTCTAGGAACCAAAGCCATGGGCATCCAATATTGGCACCTGTATAACAATTATTGACGTTATTGTCAATCAGGCATTCACCAGTAGAGAAATACATCCCAAGTCAGAAAAGCCTTGCAGCCAAGGTATTCCTAGCCCTGGGTTCTGGCTGACTATGGGGACCACACCTCAGAGTCAGGGGTCCCCTGAGATCTGGGCTAGAGGTCGGTTTTAGACAACCACGAGCTGCCTCAGTAGCCGTAAGTGAACTGTATCACTCTGGGGTAGACCTCGGTATCTGAGCTTTCTATTTCTCAACTCAGGAGCCACTGTAGCCACTATTGAAGGAATTCCTACTACTTGATAGGAAATATTCAAGAGTCACTGTCATGGTGATACCTTCACTGGAAGGAAAAGCAGGATACCTGCTGCCTGACCTCTTCCTGGAATAAATGCTGACAAGAGAGACCACAGACTTCAGAAAACATTCAACCAAGTGATTTTTCAAATGTTGGTTTGGTTTAAAAAAATTTTTTTGTTTCTTTCCTCAAACAAAATGACACCCAGAAATGCAAGTATATCCAAAGGAAAAAAGAGCCTAAAGCAGATTGTTTGTTTCTCTTCTTCCGTATGATGGCAGTTAAGGTGTGCTCACAAAATCCTGGGGCTCTTTGGAGTAAAATTATAAAACTCCCAATTTAGACTGACTGCTGACCCCCTCATAGTAAACAAAAAGGAACTGAAGTCAAGAGAGAGGATAAGTGAATTGTCCAAGGTCACAGGATTAGTCGGTGACAAAACCAACACTACATTCAGGTCTCCTGTCTCTCTTCTAGCACTTTACCCTCCAGATCTGTCCAATATGAGGTTGACTGGCCACACATGAGGGCGGCCGAGCACTTGGAAAGTGGCCAGTCCAAACCAAGCCGTGCTGCAAAGCTACAGGATTCCCTGGACTTAGAACACTTGATACAAGGGGGAAAAAAAGATTGTAAAATGTCTCATTAACATTCTTATATTGATTACATGTTTTAATAATAAGATATATTGGGCTAAATAAAATGTACTATTAAAATTAATTCAAACTATTCCTCTTTCCTCTTTTTAACTCCACGACTAGAATATTTAAAATTGCATAAATGGCTTATACTACATTATTATTGAACTGTGATGTATCTTTCTCAACAAGTAAACAAGAATAGGGTGAGTGGAAATTATATTCCTTAATCTTTCTTCTCTTTCAGCTTTGGTTCCTATAAAACCTCAAACTATTTCAAAACCGGTTGCACGTTGGAATTGCTTTTTAAAATGAATGATGCCCAGGCCCAACCTCTAGAGATTCTGATTTAACTTGTCTAGGGTAGGGCTAGGGCAGTGGCAGGTTTTTTAAAGAAATCCAAAGTATACTAATGTGAAGTCCAGACTGAGATTCACTGACCTATCTATATTGTTAAGTAAAGACGTACAAAACACCAGGCAGTTTAATTTCCCCCCCCAAATATGCTCCACAATGTCAATCATCCACAGCAGGTGCAATGTCTTTGCAAGTCCAGACACGTTTGTTTCATCCCTCTCTGTAATCAGAATGCGTCCAGGAACAACACTTGTCCCATATTTCATTTGGCTACTGTCTGCACAGGGCTAAGATACTTATGTCAACACATGTTAAGAGAATAGCTTAAGGATACCACGTGTCAGACACAAAACACATTCTGGCCTGGCCTCCACAGATTGGCACTCCATCGATTTCCTTCAGGACATCTGTATATGTCACAAACTATTATTCTAATCAAACCACATCAATCAATCAATTGATCGGTCGTCAAGCACCTTTAAGCACCTACTATGTGTTGTATTCCATGCTAGGCAGTGACAAGGGCCGGGGAGAAGTGAGCGAAAGAAAACAAAAACAAGCAGAGCCAGACTCTGAAGAACTTACCATGTGGTATAATTATGAGTTTTTGCTTGGGATAGTTGGGAAACTGTTAAACTGCAAAACCTAAGGGCAAAATTTAAAGAAAATGACAGACAATATAAGCAGTAAGAAAAAAAAGTGTCTTTATCTACCTTAAAGTTATGCCTGGGTTCCTAGAAACTCTTAGATGCAGTCACCCATTTCTTTTGTCTAAAGTATATAATAAATATCTAATTTTTTAGATGACTCTGAAAGATGAGGCTCTGTCTTGAAGGTAAGTAATGAAAATAGAATATGCTAATTGTAAGGTACAATATTCCAGCTACAATATACATAAGTACCCCCATCATCAGTAATTAAAATATGTGGAATCTGATCCTACTTCTGAACAGAGTGATGGGGTACATAAAAGGAAATACTAGTGACTTTTCACTAAATTTTCTTTGGGTTCTAATGTAGAAAAATTAGGTTTGACTTATATTCTTCTGGGTTAAAAAAATTCTATCAGTATGGGGATACATGTTTATCCATGCACAGAATGTCTATATGCAAAGATATACAAAACATGTTGTGTGGGAAAGATAGCTTAAAAATTAACCACATAAAAAAAAATGGATGGAGTTAGAGTCTGTCATACAGAGTGAAGTAAGTCAGAAAGAGAAAAAGAAATACAGTATGCTAACACATATATATGGAATCTAAGGAAAAAAAAAAAGGTCATGAAGAACCTAGTGGCAAGACGGGAATAAAGACACAGACCTACTAGAGAATGGACTTGAGGATATGGGGAGGGGGAGAGGTGAGATGTGACAGGGTGAGAGAGTGTCATGGACATATATACACTACCAAATGTAAAATAGATAGCTAGTGGGAAGCAGCCGCATAGCACAGGGAGATCAGCTCGGTGCTTTGTGACCACCTAGAGGGGTGGGATAGGGAGGGTGGGAGGGAGGGAGATGCAAGAGGGAAGAGATATGGGAACATATGTATATGTATAACTGATTCACTTTGTTATAAAGCAGAAACTAACACACCATTGTAAAGCAATTATACTTCAATAAAGATGTTTAAAAAAAAAAAAAAAGAGGAAAAAAAAAAATTAACCACAGCTAGCCTCTAAGAGAAACTGTAGAAAGGTATTTATTAGGGTCCTACTTATGCTACGCCTGTGGATACTCATCACTTGTTTGTTTGAAAGCCTCTGGCTTTCATTATAGATATTAATGCCTGTCAAATTAAAATATGCTTGCCCATCTCAAGTGCAGTTGAATATTAATTTTGTAAACAGAAACATTAATCTTGTAAACAGAAACATCCGGTCCCACTTAAGCTAAAAAAATTCTTCACAGTAGGTCTACAAATATAACTTTAATTCATTAATTTACTGGTGTTTTTTTTTTCTTTTTTCCCCCTACTGCTATCATGACTTCATTCATCCTTAGCAGAGACCTCTTCACCCAACCTCTCTGAATACAACCACACACATTCTGAGCTTTAAAATGTATTCAATTATTAGACACAGTATGTGTACTGATCATTTCACTAGCAAACTGAATACCCCATTTGGTTTTCCCGAATGTTTACGTGCAAATATAGCACAGTGGTATTTTATGTAACATCCCCAAAGTGTTAATAAAAGAGTACTATGGTACTCGAAACATTTATTAAAATAAGCAATTTTTTTTCCTATGACTTACAGAACATATATTATACACAGTAATTTTTGAACCTAAATCTGAAATGTGCTAAAGCAATTCTTTAAGATCAGACACAAATTAATGAAAATAAATATTGTTCCAACAACAAAGGATTAATAATTAATTAGTGAAAATGAGTATCTTAACAGTACAATCAGAGCTTCTTTTTATTGTCTGCGTTTCAAAATAATTTTCATGTAAGTATGTTTCTTGATGTACAGCTACCCCCTATCCTTTCCATGTACAGCTTTTCTTATTTTCTGGCCGCTACCCTCAGTCTTGAGTCTAACGATTCAAGGACATAGCCCACAACTCTCTCCACATGAGGTCTTGGGTTGTTCTATCACAAAACGCCTTTGAAGTTTTGATATTTTGGTTAGTTCATTTAATTACCAGAAAAACTGCAAGTGGCTTACATAATGAATTATGTAATAATGACTCAACATGAAAGATTATTTAACAAAAGTCTTAAGTTTCAAAATATTTCAGAATTACTGTGAGGCTTAAATAAAATCTGATTTTTCAGTGAAAATTAAAAAGTTCTATGCACAAGTCCTGTGACTAACATGTGGGTCAGGCCAATCACAAATTATTTGATACATGTACAAGATAAAAGCAAAATTACATTTACTGGTTTTGATACATGATATCGAATGTTTAGATTAAACCAAGAATTTAAATTAAATATTAAATGTTTTAACTTAGATATGTAAATTAAATTATATATTTTAAAATGTCTTAATATGTAATTGAAGATGTGTTGTTTAATAAGGGTCTACTCTATCGTGTGTTTTGTTCTGTTTTGTTCAGTTTTAAATAAAGACAGCCATAACATTTACAGCAGTATGTACTCCAGCTATACTGGATCTTGGAACTAGATAAAATGATTACAGCAGTATTTTCAGCAAATGGTATTTATAGTAATCTCTGGAATAGTAAATTTACAGTAATGCATAAAATTCCACTCACTTGGATACATTTACATAGAGGGCTTTTTACTTATTTATTTTTTGCCTTTAACATTTTCTTCTTCTCTGGAGACATATGTCACAGGAAGAGATAAAAATCAAGCAACAAACAAGATACTTTAAGACAAGCTGAATTTATCTCCCAAGCGAGCAGGTCCCTATGAACACGATAATCATCCCTTAGGAATGAAGAGTATCCAGGGATTCTAAAACTTTATTTAACCCAAGACACACTTTATCATTCAGAAATCCTCCACTCCATGGCCTAAGACATGAAATATAAGGGAGGCCTTTACCTGAAATGAACTATTTGATTAGAAATTCATTAATAAATATAAATCTGTGTATTTAAAATAGCGAACCTGCAAAGTATCATGTGTGCCTTCTTAGTCTTCAATCCTAAACTTGTAAGTTAATATGAAAAAAATCAATCTATGCCCACACACAATTCTTTCCTTTCAAGTTCATCATTCAGCTGGAGATGCCCACACATTTTCTATGCCCACGTGCTCGCCCTCGGTCCCCATTCCCTGTAGTTAAAACACCTACAGGCGTCAGAATAATTTTTTTAAATGAACAGGCTCTCTCTTCTTTTAAAGATCTTGATGAAATGGCAAATCTATGACCCAAATGATATTGAATGATGTAAATCCTAAGTGGCAATTTAAGGATGTTACCACTTTTGCATATAAAGGGTGATTGTTTAAAAAAAATAATGAATTTGGCATATAGCCTTATATCTGTGTGCCACAGTGAAGCAAAGATTGAAATACTCTGCCTCAGAATCACCCTCCAGAGAGCAAAGGGCAGGAGCTAAATTCCCAGGTTTGCATTTAATTGCCCCTGCCCTCGCTCTGTGCTCCCTACTCCCCGTGGGCCCAATCAGGAAGCATCAGGACCTCTGGGCCTCCCCATGTTCTAGTAATGCTTACACTGGTTGCTTCACTCTGATGACCAGAGACCTGCTCTCATCCACTCTCTCTGGTCTGCCATTTCTAAGAACGACCCACTCCTGTGAATAATACAGAAGCATACAGGAGGTCCCAATTCTCAGCACCTCAAATATGTACCCCCCCGAATCATAATCTTCACACATCTATTTAAAAACTGGAATGCTTTAGTGAATACCACCCACAAATGTACCCTCTCAAACTTCACTTTCATATGTTTCGTTTATCCTTAAAATGTCCTTGTCAATTCTGATTTTAAATCACATATGCATTTCTCAGCCTATGAAATGGAAAATGTCTGATATCATAATAAAGCTTCAACAGACTGCATTCCCTTCCTCCATAAAGAAACACTCTTTAGAAAGGTTTTCCAGGGCTTCCCTGGTGGCGCAGTGGTTGAGAATCTGCCTGCCAATGCAGGGCACACGGGTTCGAGCCCTGGTCTGGGAAGATCCCACATGCCACGGAGCAACTAGGCCCGTGAGCCGCAATTACTGAGCCTGCGCATCTGGAGCCTGTGCTCCGCAACAAGAGAGGCCGCGATAGTGAGAGGCCCGCGCACCGCGATGAAGAGTGGCCCCCACTTGCCGCAACTAGAGAAAGCCCTCGCACAGAAACGAAGACCCAACACAGCCATAAATAAATAAATAAATAAAAAGACTTTCTCTCTCAAAAAAAAAAAGGAGTATGTTGTCCACCAATGGGAGGTGCTCCTGCAAAAAAAAAAAAAAAAAAAAAAGAAAGAAAGGTTTTCCACTCATAAACAGCGCATATTTTGTGCATAAAGAAAATTCTCAAAGAACTAAGGAAACAGGTTGCTGGGATTATAATGTCAATTGCAAATTGACAGGCAACACCAAATTTCACTCTTTAAATGAGTCAATTAATCACCACTATTCAAAAAACATCAGAATAATTCTAATAATAAGTAGAAAGATTAACAATCGAGTGCCACCAAAGGTTCAAGTCCAGTACCCTGGCACTTGATATTCAATCAATATGTTTTTGAGTGAATGCAAAAATGAATGAACTTTTTTTTTCTCCTTGTTCACTCAGATAGGGGGTAAAATTTCTGTGGTACTGGAAGTACAGATGGTCCCCAATTTACAATGGTTCAACTTACAATTTTTCAATTTTTCAACTTTACCATGATAACCAAAGATATGCATTCAGTAGAAACTGTACTTCTAACTTTGAATTTTGATCTCTCCCAAGGCTAGTGATCCGCAGTATACTACTCTCTTTGATCCACAGCTCCCAGTTAGCCAAGCAATAACGATACACTTACAAGCACTCTGTTTTTCACTTTCAGTGCAGTATTCAATAAATTATGTGAGATATTCAATGCTTTATTATAAAAATAGGCTTTGTGTTGGATGATTTTGCCCAACGTTGACTAATGTAAGTGTTCTGAGCACGTTTAAGGTAGGCTAGACTAGCCTATGATATTTGGTAGGTTAGAGGTATGTACTAAATGAATTTTCAACCTATGATATTTTCGACTTAGGATGGGTTTATTGGGAAATAACCCTATCATAAGTCGAGGAAGATCTGTAGTTGAAGAAGAGAGAACAGAAAAAAATGGCTTTGTTCAGATCTAAAAGTATGTATGTAATTATAAAAAGAACAGTCAATGGCCAAAATAACTCAAACTGAAAACTGCATTTAGTAAATGTGTCTTTAAAAGTGCTCATTACCGGAAAGAGACCAAGTCTGTCAGATGGTGGGGTGGGAGCTAGAGGAGAACTCCCAAGATGAAACATACAGACATGGTCAAAAGTGAGCAACAGAGAAAACTGAAAAGGGAAGGGCAAACAATCACTACAAAAAGTTTGAAGTACTGAAGGTTTTAATCCCACCTGTGATTACAGGATCATACATAAAATTTGTTGTTAGTCTGTGATGTAAAATTAACCAAACAACAATAAAAACAATACCATATCAGTACAATAGTATTTTGGTGCTTTTAAGCTTATAAAGCACTATCCTCTGGAATTTCAGAAAGACATTCAATTATTTCCTTTAAAAAGAACATTTTCTAGTTTATAAGAATGCTATTAATATATATTTACTGAAGTATGCTTCAGTAAAAAAAAGACTTTGTTTTAACTGTTAAACTTGAAATACCTGAGACTTAATAGACTAACACTTTCTCAGCATTCCTAAGGGCCAGAAGTAGCTCAGGACTTTCTTTCCCCTCTTTTTAGTATCTGTTTGACAAACTATCACTACCAGTCAGAATGAATTCAAATCTTACTTGTAGACACAAATGAAAAATTTATTGTAAAATGTAGCAGTCAAGAACAGCTAAAAATTAGGTTATCTAACTCATTCTAAGCACATATAGTATGACAAACAGAGCAACATAATTCCCATGATATATGACTTTGGGTTATGGTTCCCTAAAACATCTTAAAAGCTTCAGTCCCATAAATTTTTCACTACCCAAGTTCAAGATACTCATTCGGGCATGATGGTGAATCATTTAGGCAACACTGTGAATGCTTTTCTTAAAGTTACATGTGCCAAATTCACAACTGGCAGGCTCATTTAGAAACATAGTATTTTTTTTTTAATTACCACATCATTTAAAATCTTTCCTTGCCTTAAATCCCCACTCAAGAAATAATCATGATTAAATATATAACTAACAGATTAATACAAATGTAAGATAAAGGATATATCCACACACATACAAATCAAATGGTGTAAGAGCGAACGTTACTCTAACAATGGAGTTCTGTGTGTGCTCTTTAAACCCCTTGATCCACGATAATGCTCCACTTATTCAGAGCTCTGGTTCCCATCATCTTCACCAACAACAGTTCAATTACATACCCAGAGGTAATCAAAAACTGAGCTGGAGTGAGAACATTCACCAGAAAATCTGTGCCCATTACTCCACAGGAAAGGAATGGAGGCATTCTCAGGCTACTAAATAGAAAAGGATGGTGACGGGGCATAACTAAGCATTCCTGTGTAGAGTTCCATATTTCACAACAGCCCTAGAGGATATCAGGGCATATCCATGGTGTTCATAATGGTACACATTCCACACTTCATAAGCATCTTATTCCAGATTACTGGATAATACACTGTTACAAAGTGGAAAAGGTATAATACAATTTTGATACACTTTCTTTAAACAGAATTTTCAATAATTTAGTGTTAAAAAGAGATATGTCTCAGTTATGTGATAAGTTGACCTTCAGTGAAATGTCTCCTTCCCTAATCAGAAGATATACATGAAGGTTTATACATATTGTCAATTATTTTTAGGAATATAAATGGTCCTCATTCCCAAAAATGTGCGTTTAGTCATTCATAATGAAACTCAAAATAGTCTTTGATTTGCTAATACTCTATATATCAGGTGTATTTTTTAAATGATATATAGGGTACACACATTATGTACTGAAGAAAGAAAAATGTCATAAAGATTTTATCTATTACATAAATGCAAACTAACTAAAAGCAACTTTCCTTTATAAGCCTGAAGTCTGAGAAAATACAGAAACCTCTAAAGTTGTTTTTCTGATAACATTCTTCCTCTAAACTAACTGGTTAATAACATCATGATTTTTGTACATTTGTACAAAGAAATAATTTATACTTTTGAAATGGAGACTTTAACTTTACTCCAAGTGTAGTAAAAGTTCAGGGGAAATTAAAGGAAAAGGAGAAAGAAAGAAAAGAATTGATTTTCATCACTTCGGGAAGATAAACTTCAGTTCAGCTTACCAAACTGTCAAGTTAGATTGTATTTTTTTTAAATATCAAATCCTAAATAGCATGTGAATTTTACTAGAGCAATTTCCCATAGGTATTGGCAATGTTTACTCCCCACATAGTCAAGGGGGACCCAATTATTACTCTCACACCAAATGATAAACAAAAATGATAATCAGTCACCCAGCCCCTTCTGACTCCCTTACCTCTAGACTCTTAATTACCCTAACGGTTTCCATGCTCAAGAGACAAAAAAGGGTCCTAGGAGCAAAGGCAGAATCTTGGATCTGGCTCTCCACAAGAGGCCATTTCAGTTGCATTTTGCAAATAGGACTGATCTTTTTTTTTTTTTTTAATGCAAATAATGTTCCCATCCCAGATACAGTTATTCAAATAACAAACTATTTGTGAATTAACACAGAATGATACGGATAAGTAGAGACTATCTACTGGCCAGAAGGTCTGCTAACACTTTTGTACTCAAGCAACAAAGTAAGGAAATTTCACTGCAATTACTTATTTACATATATTCATACAGCAAGGACATAAAGTTGATTAAAGTTGATCAAGGACTTGCCAAAATTATAATTTTGTAAAAATTAGTAACCAAAGAGCAGGTATCTAAAGAAAGTGAAATATTAGGGTTTCCCTGGTGACCCGGTTGTTAAGAATCTGCCTGCCAGTGTAGGGGACACGGGTTCGAGCCCTGGTCCGGGAAGATCCCACATGCTGCAGAGTCACTAAGCCCGTGCGCCACAACTACTGAGCCTGCGCTCTAGAGCCCGAGGGCCACAACTACTGAAGCCCGCGCGCCCTAAGTCCGTGCTCCACAACAAGAGAAGCCACCGCAATGAGAAGCCCGCACAGCACAACAAAGAGTAGCCCCTGCTCGCCGCAACTAGAGAAAGCCCACGCGCAGCAACGAAGACCCAACGCAGCCAAAAATAAATAAATAAATAAATAAATTTATTTTAAAAAAGGAAAGTAAAATATTAAAAAGTATGACTACTGAAAGAAAACATAGAAAACAAAACAAACACAAAGTAAAAACAAACTGTAGACTTATGAAGGTATACAATTATTACAAGGGAGGAAAACCAAGCTGTGTAAAGCATCAAATAAATTAAAGGGTTTGTGAAACTGTTGAAATTCTGTAGCAATGTCATATGTTGCACACATTTCTGGAAAGAAGGCCCACAATTTAATAGATTCTCAAAAGGATCCCTTTCCCAAAGAGGCTAAGATCTTCTCTAACATGGCTTCCTCACCATTACTATGGTGACCATTCTAGTTTAATTACTATGGTGACCATTCTAGTTTAATTCCTCAATACATTCTTATCTAGATTATGAAGATAATGATCAGACTATTTCTTTAATTCTCCAGTTACCAACCCTTAATACATCTTATCCCCAAACCCTATAGTTTGGCCATATCCAATTACACAATACATATTCTAAGTATTCCATGTAATCTTATACCTTTCTTCAAGCCTTTCAGAGATAGGAAGGCAAAGGGGCTAAAAGCACAAACTCAGAAGCCAAACTGCCTGGGTTTACATCCCAACTTCACCAACTGTATGATGTTGGGTGAGTTATTTAGTCTCTTGAGGATTAAATAAACTAATATTTGTAAAGTGCTTGGAACATTACTGGCATAGCAAATACTTCCTAATTAGTCTTTATGATTAACAAATGCCTTGCTTACCTACTTAAGCATGCAACTTCCTAATCATCCCTATTCAAATGTCACAACTTCTGCAAAGACGCAAAGGCTGCTTTCCATCTAAACCTCCACATCCTTGAGAATCAAACACTTAATAACATGTCCTTCAATTGCCAAACACAGGGTTTTGCTTTGTCTTTTTACTTTGTGTTTGCTTTGTGTTTATTCTTTTGCCCTAAAAACACACAGCACTTGCTGTTTGTATTAATTTTCATACTTTTGTACTCATAAGACTCCTCACAAATCATTAGAAGACTTTTATGCTAAATTCAATAAATGTGTACGAATCTGAAATTATGATCTCAAATATCATGAATTTCACCCCCTAATTTTCTAGTTGAAGAAACTGAGGCTTAAAAAGAATAAGAGTAGTAGTGATAATAATAATTATAAAAACAATAATAAAATAATTGTTAACACATAGCACTTCCTATATCCTAGATACCCTTCTAAACACTTTACACTGCATATGTTAACTTCATAAAAATCCTAAGATGTGGATACTGCTAATCTACTTTTCATATGCAAGAATTCAAGGCACAAAGAAATTAAATGACTTTACCAAGTTCACATAGCAAATAACTAGGAGACACCAGGGCTCATATGAGGACCCCCGACTCTAGACTTGTGCTTTTAATCCTTGCTACCATGCCTCTATAGATAAGAGGTGATTTATCCAATAATCCAAAGATAATTAAAGGCAAAGCCTGAAATCATACCTAGTTCTCTGGATTCCCTGAACCATGCTCTTTCTTTTTGAGTTCATTATTCCCTACCCAGAATGGACATGGCAAGCAATCCAAAAAAAAAAAAAAAAAAACTTTCCAATGATTTACTGATATACGATTCACATCTCATCACATAATTCTCTAAACCCAATAATATGTATCCTGAATGTGCAGTCTCCTCCTTGAACATCTTAATTTGGCTCTCCTGTCTTCTTATCTAACTGTTCCCAACTTGAAAGAGACCAAAATATTACAAGGAACAGCTATTTCAGTATTCACCTTATGAAAGGTACAAGGCCTTAGCTGTAATTTGGTTTCTGATGGGTTGGTCAAGAAGTAAAACTCTCATTTACACTTGGCTTATTTATACCTCCAGTGTTTCCACATATGAGCGTTGAACTTGGATCCTATCCAAAACTCAAAAGTTTTCCATCAATGACTGTGGGCTGCCTCTAAGTCCAGCCTGTGATTTTGCTAAAAAATGTGCCTCCCCAACCTTTACTCCTTAAAAAGACTAGTTAGTGCAGCTGCCATTGACAATTTTCAGCCATATGGAGCAGACTCCGAGCCCTAAATGACACTAAGTGTAGCAGTGATGAGTTCTGAAGTACCTAATCACCTATCTTCACATTCTGGCTTAAACGGCTATGGGTCCTTAAGAAATCCTTGAGAAACCACAGTTTCCTCACCTGTAACATGGAGATATTTACATAACCAAGAGGCATTTAAAAGGATTAAATGAGACCATACTTGCAAAAGTGCTTAGTGCAATACTTAGTGGGAAGTATGAACTCAAATTTAAGTATTTTTTATTACTTGTTATTTTTGTGCTTCAGTGAATTCCCACAGGATTTCTGCAGTTTCATATGCCAGCATTTTGTTGTATCACCTGAAAACTCTCATTTACACTTGGCTTATTTATACCTAAAAAAAACCAAGTATCATGTAAGTGTTTCTATCACATTTGGGGTCTAACACAGAGAAACTTATCTTGCCAATTGACATTAAATATGGCCCCAAGAGGGCTGTCTAATCAAGAACTGAATTCATCACCATGGGCATGTGTGAAATTCTTACTATGAGTTTAATGTGACCTTAGTGGAAGGTTCAGAAGAGCAATTCACATAAGAACCCCAGAGACTACTGGGCCTTCGAAGAACATCAGATTTTACGTAAATAGCAGCATTTACCAAAGACAGTTCTTAGATAATAGGTGTTTTATAAAACAAAGCATTTCTGGAGGAGAAAAAAAGCTCTGGAACATCTGTTAAACATGGTTAAATGGACTTATTTATGGAAGTTTTCTTACAGATTTGAACCTGCTATTATGTCTGGTGACTATCTAGCAGGGAGATCAATCATGCCTCGACTCTCAATTATTTTTCTATAAAACTGTCTTCTTGACACATATGTTTTGTCAAAACCTACTATAAACAAATAACCAATTCAACTATTTTGACAAAATGAGTCTGTCAGTTCACACAAACATGAATATTCAATAATAGAGGGTATCAGTAAAATTGGCCAAAAAATTTTAATCAAAATCATAAACATGTTAGTTTAAGCTGAGGACATACTGTATGTGTCTAACAATTTCAAAAAAAACAGTGTAAAATCAGCTTATTTCTGATGTCTCCTTACTCATATATGTACCTTACTGAACAGTGTATGACCATGCAGTAAAAGTTAACATTTTTACTCTACAATTAAGGAAGAAGGAAACCAAAGAATTCCAACCAAAGGAAAGAAAACCTTTGGTTTTTGACATTGATAGGACTGCCACAGCCGCAGGCATCTCCCCTGTCTTCCTTCCACTTTCAGACCCAATGTTTGGCATTCTAGATCCACGATCTGGGGGCCACACCAACCTTTCAACATGCCAGTCAGATATAACAAAAACAGCGATCATTTAAGTGTTTACTCAAATTAATTACAATGGATTTTTGCTCTCAAATAAAAGATCTGCTCCTTCTTATTTTAGAGGCTTCAGTTAAAGAAGTTTGGGTAATGCAGCTGTGCTTGCCCCAGGGCTCTGGAAACCCTACTATCTGGGTTCACATCATTTTCTGCTACCTAATAGGTCTAGGTCTTCGGGTGGGATGATTCATTTAATCTCTTTAATCTCACTGTGTCTGAGCTTCCTCATCTGTAAAATGCAGATAATAATGGCAACTATCACACAAGACTATGTAAGGCTTCAATAATACATATAAAAAGTTAGAGCAATGCCTGACATGTGCTAAGCACTCAATAAGTGCTTACTATCATTACTTGGAGACTTGTTAAAATGAGAGCCAAAGCAGAAAAATGCAGTAGCTCCCTGAAATGCGATTTACCAGGAAAGAGATCAAGAATCATTGCAGGCCTTCATTTAGAGATGACCCCCATACTACAGGATATGCTGGCTTTCAGCACGGATAAACGTCTCCTTGGAGGAAGTTCTATTGTACCTATTCGACAAATAGAATTTAAAACAAGAACATGATTCCTCCCATAGCAGAATAATCTATAACAGCTCCCTTCATCAGGTCCATGCGCTCTGGGAAGCCATTCGTGTAAGTGTATTGATGGAACTAGCCTACAAAATCACCTGCGAAAGCTCCCTGAAATAACCGGTGATCAGATACAAAGAGGCAAAATGTGCTGTGGAAGTCTCATTTTGATAAATCCTGACTGCATAGCCATACAAAATCATTGGCACACTGATTTGGTGCATACCTATAATTAGCCAGAGCAATTTTCCTCCTAGACATTTCCTTCATTTTCATTTAAATTAATATGATTCCTTAGCTAAAATGCAAGAGAAAAGATGTTAGAAGAACACAATCTGTTTACCCTAATAGCAATAATCAAGCGTTTTCATCCTATTGGTGGAACAGTATAACCGTGTACTTCTTTACTCTCATGTCCTTTCATTAGATTTTATCTTGTATACATTCACTAAATTGAGTCTGCATTGAATGAGTGTCATTTTGCCCAATGAACTATTTACATTTGTAATGTTTACAATAATGATATGTGCAATTAACAATGTAAATAGTAATGTACAAATACAATATTACATTTGCCACATGTAATATGACCCTTCAAGCCAAGAAAAGAAAATTCTCTTGAAAACTTAAAAATAAATGCAAATTACTATGAAATTAAAGGGAAAAAAAACTATTCAGCTATTCAGAGATATTAAGCAAAATATAAGAGAATATAAATAGACTTCTCTTTCTAAGGAATACTTGTATATAACTGAACAAAGTTATTACCAAAACACAAAATGCTTAAATTAATACACACTGCATTGATTTCTTCCGAATTCCTCATTTCCAATATTAGAAAAGGAATCAAAAGTTTTCTATATTTATTTTCTCTTGTACCTAATTACCTATTAACCATCCAGATACTCACTAAGCAAACTATAATTTCTTCTTAATTTATTACAGTGCATTTTCTTCCCTTTGGTAAAGAAAAATAAACAACAGTGAAAGGGAAAGAAAGTTCAGTTATGTGTTTCAGAAAAAAGGACTTGTTCACCATTCTAACGCTAATGTCCCTTCTAGCTAAATAAAACTAACCTCAGTTGTTTTCATTTAAGCATCTTTACAATTCTTAATTTAATAATGCTAATGCAGCTCACTCCAGGAAAAGAACCTCATATTGCTGATATACCGAATTCACTCTAAAACACTGCTAATCTATTTAAGATGTGTGATATACTTTACTACATAGGTACAAAAAATGCTTGCCATTTAGCAAAGATTTAGAAACATAACATGATCAGTTTCAGATTAAACTTGTCTCACCAAAGCTCAATAAAAGCAGCACCTAAGTAGTGAAATACGTCATATTCAGTAGATGACAGGCTACATCATCACCAAATTTAGAGGATCTTTTATGAAACAAGTAACTGGCTTAATTAAAAGAAGAAAAGTCCCTAGGTCTTGAACTTTTGTGCCAACAATGAATATCTAATAGATGAATCTAAGAATGGAAGTGATCTTTGAGGTGAATTTTTTGGCTGACCTACATATGAATGCAAAGGAAAGACATTCACCATCAATAAATTGCACAGCATTATATATAATTTCTCATTTGGAAACATTATTTAGTCATTGTATCATGTAAGGGAAACTACAGTAATACAGTCCCCAATGAACTTCAATTTTACGAACTATTTTCCTCTCATTTGCCGAATAAATGACACTGTTCCATACTAAGAACAAGTGGTGATAACAAATGAGAACAATTACTCTTTTTTGAGAATTCTGAATTTTCTTGACTGTTCCCAGTCATGGTGCTGTGAATTATATTTCACCAGCTGATCTCCAGATTGTGGGCCCTGCATTCCAAAAACCTGTGAGTCCTTCAAAACTTTCTAGAAAGGCTTCCCTGGTGGCGTGGTGGTTGAGAATCTGCCTGCCAATGCAGGGGACACGGGTTCGAGCCCTGGTCTGGGAGGATCCCACATGCCGCAGAGAAGGGCCCGTGAGCCACAACTACTGAGCCTGTGCGTCTGGAGCCTGTGCTCCGCAACAAGAGAGGCCGCGATAGTGAGAGGCCCGCGCACCGCGATGAAGAGTGGCCCCTGCTTGCCGTAACTAGAGAAAGCCCTCGCACAGAAACGAAGACCCAACACAGCCAAAAAAATAAATAAATAAATAAATAAGTAAATAATAAGAATGGGTCTTCTCATTGCAAACAACTGTCAAAAAAAAAAACAAACACTTTCTAGAACTGCTCACTTGCTACAAAAAAATGTCCTGTTGATTATAACAGCCTACTTCAAGAAATTAAATGAAATCGCCACATACATCTATGATAAATTATATCATAAAACATTTTGAAAGAGAAACTGCTGAAAAATCACTTCCCTAAAGTGTTATCCAGATGTTAATAAGATACCTTCAGTGGTCAGTGAAAAGAAAAATGTTCCAAAATTATACAAGTAAAGGATGCTATCTGGAGTACAAATCAATTAAATGGTGCTAGCTCTGAGAAATGGTGTTAAAATTTGAAAGAAATAAGCTACACTAATGGGTAAATTGAAGCCAAACATTCTACATGGATTTCATTTTCCCTGGAGCACTTCACTTTGGTGTCAAGTATTTTGAATACTTGGATCTGAGACCTGGTTTTACCATAACCACATAAAATAAGGGTTCACTGTCCCTATTTGACAGATTAAGAAAAAGAGGTTAAATACGTTGTTCAAGTTCATACTAACATTAAGTGGCAGTTTAGATGCACACCCAGGTACATCTGGTTTCAATTCTCTACACTAGATCACACTAAACTACCTAATTTATGAAATAAAATTGTATTCTAAATAACTTTCAGAAACATATTCCATTTTTAGTCTATCAAATCTAATTTTGTCTATATGCTGATTGAGTGAAAGAGCGGGATATAATGTTTACTGAGCCTCAAGGGCCTCTGGTTTGCAGGCAGATTCAGGCAGGGCTCTGCCACTAAATGGCTACATAACTTCACTTTTCAATCCCTCAACTGCCTTGTTTGTAAAATGAGGGAATAATACCAGTAGGCTCCAGAGCCCTTTCCATTTTGAAAATACAAGCCACATAGGGGTTTCAAGTATTCACCTATGATGTATAATCATGTCACCTATTTAACAAATCCCGGGGGCATTCCCCACGGCTACATTTTCAGAAGGAACACTTTTAAAAACAGAAATCAGCATAAGGCAGGCTGGTGCATTCCACGGTATAGTGTGGGTATTGCACAAAAGGGTCTGGAGGAATCAGAAACTGAGGGCTGAAATCCTGTCTCCACTGAATGAATCAAACCCTCTGCCTTTTCTACTTCCTGCACCGGCAACGGGTGGATGCAGGCTAGACAGAGACCATGAGTGATGCTAAAGAGATCTACATCTCAATAAAGGATTTGTTTGTTGAGGTGGGAAAAGAAAAGAAATGCCACAGTTCTTTTACTTCTCTTCTCTTTCTGGAGCTTGAAAATGAACCACATATCTTGAAGAAGAGCCCAGCAAGGAATAAACACTGATGGAAGGAAAGAGGAAAAGAAGAGAAGGAGAAAATGACAGCGTTACAGAAAAAAAGAAAGGGGAAAAAAGGGAGGAGGAGGAAGAGGAAAATTTATTAAATGGAGCTATGAAGACTATATCCAAGTTTTCCTTCTCAACGTTAATGGAAGAAAGGAAAAAGCCCTCCACGAAAGAATAAGATTTTACCCTCAGCATATCCTGAGTTGAATCAAAGGTGCTTGATCTTTACCATCAAATATTATTCAGATAATGTAAACACTCTAAGAAAAATCTCTTAAAAACTGTATCATTACATTGAATGACTCTCTTTTTTTTTTTTGGAGTTAAAATGTGGAAAACTGAAGCATACTCTCCCAACTTCATTGCTGAATTTTTTTTCCCTTCACTTTAAAAAACAATTTTTGTTACACCCAAGTTTTCCTATAGCCCTTCACTGTATAAGGTCAACTTTTGTTTTCACTAACACTATGAAGGTTGAATAATAATTAGCCACAGTTTAGATTCCTTTCTAGAAACAATTCATTTAGAGAAAACAAAGGAAAAAATCACGTGTAACAATGGAAAATACAGTTCTTCCATCATCAGATAAGAAAACAAATAAGAATATTTCAGCAATGGGGATAATCTGTAAAACCAACTGCTCTCTGGATGAAACAGAGAACTAATGAAGTAAATAGATGTGGAAAAGTAAAAGGTCTTGAGGGCTGAAATGAGCAGAAATATACACTGTTTTGAAAGTCTCCAATCAGACATAAGCAATCAGCAACGAATGAAGAATGTTATCTACCACTATTTATCGTCCATAGTTGTTACTGGATATCCAGACAGCCCTTCATATCACAAATAAACACATGGTCCTTTTGAGAACCTCTGTTGAAGATGTGTTTATTCATTCATTTAGAAAGATCTTGCGGGGCTTCCCTGGTGGCGCAGTGGTTGAGAGTCTGCCTGCCGATGCAGGGGACACGGGTTCGAGCCCTGGTCTGGGAGGATCCCACATGCCGTGGAGCAACTGGGCCCGTGAGTCACAACTACTGAGCCTGCGCATCTGGAGCCTGTGCTCCGCAACGAGAGGCCGCGACAGTGAGAGGCCGGCGCACCACGATGAAGAGTGGCCCCCCTGCTCGCTGCAACTTGAGAAAGCCCTCGCACAGAAATGAAGACCCAACACAGCCAAAAATAAATAAATAAATTAATTAATTAAAAAAAAAAAAGATCTTGCTAACGTCTAATTATGTGTCAGACACTGAGCTAGGTGTTGTGGAATCAATTTTTAAATTCCTACTGTAGAGCATAAGAACAGGGAAAAAATGGAAGGGTGAGATTGGGGTTCTCAGATTCACTGCTGAAGTCTGATATGCTATAATTTTATCATCTTGTGCTCAAAATTTCATATTTTTTAATGAATTTTATTTCACATCAGTTTACAGTTTTTCTCAGACTGTGAGGTTTTTGTTGTTGTTGTTGTTGTTGTTTTGTTTTGTTTTGGGCCACACTGCACAGCATGCGGAACTTCCCTGACCAGGGATCGAACCTGTGCCCCCTGCACTGGACGCACAGAGTCTTAACCACTGGACCACCAGGGAAGTCCTCAAAATTTCATATTTTGAAATATTTCATCAATGCATCTGGAAAGTATAATATTTAAACAATAATTTGAAGCTCCATTAATAGCGTGGGGTCATGGAATAAGAAGGAGAAAATAAATTGAAAAAAATGCCACAGTAAGATATACCTAAGTTAATGACAAGTATTCATGTACACAGCCCAGCTCTTTAATAGAAAGGCACAGAAATGCCTAAAAATCACAAGAAGATACTTAGAGAAAATCTAAAGGTAAAATTAGTGGTTAAAAAAATACACAGAATATTGTTGACATTATTACCATTTAAAGAAAAATATTATTGCCTCAGTGATGATGATTAGTTACACCTGTGACATTTCCAACTCATACTTCCTTAATGAAATCAATATTTTATAGCCATATTTTTCTACTTATAGAAGAGACTACCCAGCAATGAACAATATATGCATGAAATTTTAATAAAATCTTTTCTCCCCTTGAAAAGTATTCTGTAGTATTATGAACATTGCAGATAAGTAGGAATACAGTTAAAAGTAAAGCTCTAGTATATGATTTTTAGCTTCTGAATAAATCTTAATAATAAAATTTAAAAGTAACATGGAGGTAAAAACAGACAAGAGAATTAATCTCTTCTTAAAAATTCGAATTGTTAATCAACTATACTCCAATATAAAATAAAAAGTTTAAAAAAAGTTAGATTGTGATAATAAAATCTCATCATTAAGTTAAACACATATCTCTCTTTCATCTAGTGAAATTTCAGTAGAATAGCCTATAAGGAAATGTCATCTATAAGTTATTTCAAATGGGAAAGTAAATCATATTATTCTGAACCATCATGGTGAACAATAATACTTTTATTCCTAGAAGCTCTATTTTCTTTAAATTAAAGAAATTAGTACTTAAAAGTACTCAACACCTTGAATAAAATGAATATCCAATATGCATTACAATCTTCAGTACTGTCATCTTGGAAGAGGCCAGTTAACAAATTGTATTCCATATAACAATGTAGACTGATTTTCTAAAAGTATTGTTTAAGTTGCAAAATGAAATGAGAGATTCAAACTCGAAATCAGATTTACAAATTCCCTTCATTAGTGTGATACACAAATGCATAACCTTATAGTATTAAGAATGGAACTAACTTTACATGAAATGTAGCCAAATGAATGTTATTGAATATCCATAATGATCATTTTCCATTAAGTTAAATACTTATAATCATGAGGTTTGATTAACATGCTCTGGTTTCTTGCATGCCATGTAATCATTATAATCAGAAAACTGAAAGAAATTTTCTCCAATTAAATATAAAACAGATGAACACACTTAGGAAGAAAACATGTTTCACTGCCACTTATATAGTTAAGATTACAAGTACATATGAATATTTTCATCATAAAGGAAATCAGATCATTTAGTATCTTAATTTTTCCAACAGCCTTAAATTTTCAAATCCTTTGAAATAAGTTCAAAGAATACATTCTTACATAATACTATGTATACCCAATGCTTTATTTTTCACAATTACTTGACAGCAAGTTTGGGTTTGTTTTTTTTTTTCCTTTTGTTTCGTTTCTTTTACTTGCTAAAATTACAGTCCAACGAGAAAGAGAAAATTAACTTACTCTTTTTTTCACCAAAAACATTTACACTTCTATTTTAATCTCTTTTTTAATAATCAATCTAAAATATAATCTTTAAATAGACAGTACTGACACTAAATTTTATTTACTAGAATTACTGATGCTTTTTCATCTGGAGATTAATAGGTTTTAGTAAAAAGATCTAGCTTTTCTGATACTCAAGGAAGAATATACTTGTTTGAGTGCAATCAGTACTATGGAAACAGCTTTTTTTCCCTAGTACATGCAATTGCAAATGAAACACTTCGGTTATTCTTCCTCTTCAATTTCCCAATTCACATGAGGATGGTGTCTGTTATCTAATGCCTTCTTATAAATATTATCTATCAATAACTCACATACACACACATTCAAAAGTTAAACTAGTCATTCATATTAAATTATGGCATGTATGCTAGTCACTTCAATAAGCTTGATATACTTAGAGTTTTACCTTAAGGTCTGCACTAAATGTTGGCTAAACCCAAATGACCTCCTTTGCCTTAAATTCCTCCTGCAGTTTTATTCAGATTGTCCTGTTTGAATTACACCATGAGGAAGTCCAAGTATTCTATTCCAAATCACTTCACACGAGTCTTGTACCAGAAATTCCAGTGAACAGGGAATTTGTATTATCAAAAATGATGTCAGGACTTCCCTGGTGGCGCAGTGGTTGAGAATCTGCCTGCTAATGCAGGGGACACGGGTTCGAGCCGTGGTCTGGGAAGATCCCACATGCCACAGAGCAACTAGGCCTGTGAGCCACAACTACTGAGACTCCGCGTCTGGAGCCTGTGCTCCGCAACAAGAGAGGCCACGATAGTGAGAGGCCCGCGCACCGCGATGAAGAGTGGCCCCGGCTTGCCGCAACTAGAGAAAGCCCTCGCACAGAAACGAAGATCCAACATAGCAATCAATCAATCAATCAATAAATCTTTAAAAAAAAAAAAAAAAGAAAAACCCCCAGAGTTGTGGATTTATTAAAAAAAAAAAAAAAAAAATGTCAAATAGAATTCAACAATTCTAAGCTAAAATCATCCATATTATAATTTGATAAGAGAAAACCTTCCAAATTCCTCCTACAAAATGACTTGCTTGTATAGATTCACGGTTTCATATATATTTTCCATTAGTTGCTGAGCGGTAGAAAGCACTAATTCCGACTATACATTGTATAAAATGTGAAGTGCTGTGATAGATTACTCAAAAGCCATTAAAAAAGGTCACACTATAGTGCCTCTTATATAAGGGACTCACATGGAATTATACGAAATACACAGCTGCCTCTGTAGTTGGTATGTATAATAGAACTAAATGTCTGTTCATAGTAACATGCTTAGTAAAACATTTACATCAATGTAAAACAGTTCTCATTTTATCAGACCTGATATATTCAAGGTCACATCACTTAAAAGTTCGTTTCAAAGAGAAATCATATTTTAAGAATTAAAAGGGATTCTAGTCAGCACCCCTTCACAGGTGTGAAAACAAACAAAAAACCCCACAACAATTCCAAACTGGAACTCTAAGTTCTATGATTATTTTGCTAAAAAACATGAGTGTATAAAAATTATTTAAAGCAGGCTAACTACATACAAAAAACTACATACTAAATCAAGTCCAACATCGTCAACAGGCACATAGAAATGTAGGGCATACTCAGGGTTCCTGAGGGTCAACCTTTAAGAATGACTGCATTCCACCAGAATGGACACATTGTAGTATGCAGTAACATTTACAACTCCAAACATATTTATTGTACAAAAATAATATGTAATAGTATCAGCTAGTAACTTTTAAAACTGCTTTAAGGAACAAAACACACTTCCTTCTAAAAGCAAATGCATGTACTAGTCACTACCCAGTAGCCAAGATAATATAAAGTTCACACATGGCTCTCTCTTCTAGATTGTGTTCTTAACACTATCAAAACACATGTAAAAATAGGAGATATCCAACCAAGTGGATATCCTATGAATCCTTAATTTCTTTTTGTTTTCTTTAGAGATCTACCCTACTGGATTTTTCTCATTCTCCCTCACAGATATAAAATAACCTGTATTTAAACTGAGGAGCCCAGTTTATAAGTGAATTCTGGAAAACTAAATCAACACAGTCATTTTTCAAACTTTTAGACTATTTGGAAATCATTGCTCTGTTAATATGCCTATCACTTTAGGAGTCATTTGAAGTAACAGGGGTACCCTTATGGCAAGCACATTGTTATACAACCCTAGGAATTCTACTAGGTATTTTCACTGACAGTCAAAGATGAAAGGAGGACCCAAGATTACTGGGCTCACCAGTTAGGCACAGTGCTGATATACTTCAACCATGAATTATCTGCTTAGATTCTCAGGACAACTTTATTAGGTAAAGCTGAAAAATAAATAGTAGGTCAGCAAACCCTTTTTCTAAATAATGGGATAGCACAGATACTTGAAATCCATCTTCTACACCTAACATTAACAGAGACCTAGTTTTAGAGGAGCATTTTCTGGATAACACACTGGGCAAAAAATTAAACATCCTTGGAATACTTTTTATAGAAATGAACATCAGTTGAGAGAATAATATTGTAAATTATTAAAATTTCTATATTTTAAAATATACAAAACGTTTAAAATTTTTTACTGTGTTTTTAATTTTCTCAGTTCAATATACTTTTCAGTCAATGCTTTCTTGCAATCATTTATGTGACTTCCTGTCTGCTTCTTTCAATGATATACCATAATATTAGGAATGAATTGTTGAGGGACTTCCCTGGTGGTCCAGTGGGTAAGACTCTGTGCTCCTAATGCAGGGGGCCCGGCTTCGATCCCTGGTCAGGGAACTAGATCCCACATGCATGTTACAGCTAAGAGTTTGCATGCCTCAACTAAGAAGTCCGCATGCTGCAACAAAGAGCCCACATGCCTCAACGAAGAGCCCGCATGCCGCAACTAAGATCCGGTGCAGCCTAAATAAATAAAAAAATAATGAATTGTTGAGAATTAACCTTAACCTATTGAAATGTTCACTATTAAAATCCATATTTATTTATTCTGATACTTCATATTTAAAGGTAAATCCATTGTTTTGCACAATCATCACTAGCACCACCACCACCAGGACCAGTAAAACAAAAACGAAACCTAGAACAAGCTATACCAAAAACCAATCCTGGGCTTCCCTGGTGGCGCAGTGGTTGAGAATCTGCCTGCCGATGCAGGGGACACGGGTTCGAGCCCTGGTCTGAGAAGATCCCACATGCCACGGAGCAACTAGGCCCGTGAGCCACACCTACTGAGCCTGCGCGTCTGGAGCCTGTGCTCCGCAAGAAGAGAGGCCGCGATAGTGAGAGGCCCGCGCACCGCGATGAAGAGTGGCCCCCGCTTGCCGCAACTAGAGAAGGCCCTCGCACAGAAACGAAGACCCAACACAGCCAAAAATAAATAAATAAAATTTAAAAAAAAACAAAAAACCAATCCTTATTCAGAAGCTTCTGTTCATTTGTTTTCTTTCTTTCTTTCCTTTCTTTCTTTCTCTCTCTTTCTTTTACTGTAGGAGAGAGTGGCATTTAATTAAAAATATATATATGAGAAAAACATTATAATATAAATGGACAGAATTTATTTCCACACTGAATCAGATCTCCCAGCCCGTAGAACTCTCCACCCGCAACCCCACCCTAAACACATTAAAAATACACTCAATAACAATGGTACGCCGTAACTGCTCTCTTTAGTCATTGTTTTTCCAGTCCTTAAAAATAATATCACACAAAAGATTAAGTTCATTTTTCCTTCATTTCTGTGCATTTAAATAAGTGTGTGCTAGGGAAAGGGCACACCTTTATACTCTTTACATTGCCCAGCATCACATAGGGAAATCTGATTATTTTTCCCAATTGTTATTTTATCCCAAGGTCATGACTATCTGTTGGCAGATATCCAGGAATGGATGATTCACTGCACTGATGAAAATGTGGTTCATAAAAACATCATTTATATCAAAGATAGGCCAACTATAGGAGTCTATAATGTGGATCTACTCTTAATCAAACAATAAAAATATGAATGAACATTATTAAAAAGGAATATGCTTAAGCCTATTTAAACATAGTCTTTCTTGCTCCAATATCTCTGATGAAAGCTATGTCCTACACTGAAACACAGATATCAAACTGGATTAGTTGCAAAGACACAGTTAAAATTTAATTATCTATGCCAGTCATGCAGGTCATTGGTGCACATAATCCAAAAAGTATTTCCATGTGAAAGATAGACATTTGGGTATCTCTGACAGCCTATTAATACACGTTATTTTCAATAAAATAATGAAGTCATTCTGAAAGGTCTATTTGCCTAGGCTCCCAAACCTGTCAAACTGTTCACATTAGCTCCAGCATCCCCTCCATGCAAGGGATGAAACTAAGTAGTCTCCCAGACTAATGGAAAGATTGGCTTAAATTTGACCTTGGCTCTCTCTTTATAATTAGCTGATTCATTCCCTAGGGGAAAGAGGTAATTAACTTACTGGTTCAGAACTTCCTTAGGAAAGAAATGTAACTGTCTCACTTAAAAGAGCTTTCTTTTTTTCTACAGATCTAATGCAATCTCAGATTTAGATAGAAATGATAATTTATAAAATTCTTTCAAATATATTAGCTCCTTGGCTCCACACAATAGCCCATGACTTAGTTTAGGCCAGAGAACCAGCCCTAAGGCACAGACTGGATAAATGATGTTGGCAAAATCATGATGCCACTTACTAGATAAAACTAGAATTCTAGTTTCCAGACTCTCCATTTAGTTCTCTCCCCCCGACTCCACAATGCCATGTCTGTAAGAATGTTATAGGAATATTTACAGTGTAGTGATGTTTCCAATTGAGATAATATATTAGCAAAGCAAATCTGGGCACATATATAAAAGCATTCCTTCCAGAAAATTCCCTTAAAAGTGAAACATTTATTTTTCTCTTCAATATCCTTCCACAAACCAAAACTCTTCAATGCTTTTAAATAATACATAAATATAACATTGCAATTTTAATATATAATTATTTAATATTATTTTAACAGCAATACTCCAGAAACTATATAAATTTGACTCTGAAATAGTCTTTCATTCAACAGTCAAAAATGTTAAATAAATAGAAGCATCTTCTAAAATAAAAAATGCATATTTTTCTGAATAGCCTAGAAAGGGAACAATCTCCAATCTCTTTAAACACAAATCTATAAAACTATTCCCACAGGAGAAAAAAATTTTAAAGAAAAGACAAAATATTGAAATAATGAACACTAATAATAACCCAAAAAGCAAACTAAAATTATGAACATACCAAAAACTGAAATGATTTGAAAAAATATAAATGATAAATAATGTAAATGTAGCATAAACGGTTATGGACTTATATGTTGGGTGACTATATTAGCTTACTGTCTAATTCAGGATACTTTTGGGAATGAAAGGGGGCTATTAATAATTACACTGGACAAGAGGCATAAATTGGGATTGTCCTGGGAAATAAACAGGACATATGATCACTCTAATTTTATGTCTGCACCAACTGGGTTTTTTCGAGGATTCCCAAGCATCTTGACTTTTTTTAAGGTCAGAATAATTTTTTTGTCATCATTCCCTCCTACCCCTACTTCTCTTTTACAATCCAGGAAAATATTAGTCAAACCACTTAACTCTTTCTTCTCTGCATGTCCTATTTTGTCTATTAACTAGGGCAAGACATGTGTATTAGTCTGAAAATCTCCTTTAAAAGCTACTTCTTCTACAGTCTCAGCTTTACGGTCTCTGTGTTTCCATTTCAAAATGTCATGGCCAGAGCCCTGAAGATCTGGTTTCTGCCAGCATGAATACACTGCTCTGTGTTGGACATCACTGAAACTGGACTCTGAAAAACCTGCTACAGCTCATTTGATGTATGTATATTTCAAATGTAAAGTCTTCTGAAATTCAACATTCAGAAGAAAGAAGGAAATTTGGAAGGGAGAGGTAGAAGGACTAATCAATATTACAAATAAGAGGTTTCACTGCACAAAGTATACTTAGGGTTTCTGAAGACTTTTTCATTAACTCTTCATGCTTAGAGCTTTCCAATGGTTTCTCATCTTCTTCCAAGCAAGGCCAACGTCCCCACAAAGTGTTACATGATTTACCCCATTCCTTACATAAAATAGCTCTTTGGACCTCCTACTCTCCCATTTCATTCACTCGGCACCAGTCCACCCAACTCCTGGAGACTCCCAGAACCTCCAGCCATGCTGCTGCCTCAGGGCCTTAGAATATGCTCTGGTTGGAGCACATTCCCCCATGTAAGCACTTATTTATTCCCTCACCTCCTTCGGTCTTCCTCCAAATGTCACTTCTGGGAGACCTTCCCTGACCACCTTATTTTAAACTGAACACCTGCCCAGCACTCCCCATCCTCCTATCTTTTTCTCCAGAAAGTCACTATTTGATATATCATATATCTTACTTATTTTTTCTGTCATGTTCCCACCAGAATGCAAGCTCCATAAAGACAAAGATATTTTTGTTGAATATGCTCACTACTGTGTCTCCGGTGCCTAGAAAAATGACTGTTACTTTAAAAAAGGCTCAATAAAAATCTGTTGAATAAATAAATAAACTCATAACTGAAGAAATGTAACCCCCTTAAATGCACTAAGCTCACAAAAATGCCCAGCAATCTAGCACAATGGTTACAAATCCTTCCACAAGCCCCGGCTGCCTAAAGATGACTTAAAATTTATAAGTAAAATGTTGGCCATTTTGCAAATGTCCTTTTGGGTATCTTTGAAATATAGAATTCTTTGGATTTCAAAGAATTTATTGGTTCCAGACTGTTATTTATCAGTAACAGGCATAGCAAATAAGAACTTTATTATTTGTTTAAGTATATTTTTGGAACAATATTGAACATATACATTTTATGACAGTTAAGAGGAACTTTTTTTTTTAACATCTTTATTGGAGTATAATTGCTTGACAATGGTGTGTTATTTTCTGCTTTATAACAAAGTGAATCAGTTATACATATACATATGTTCCCATATGTCTTCCCTCTTGCGTCTCCCTCCCTCCCACTCTCCCTATCCCACCCCTCTAGGTGGTCACAAACCACCTAGCTGATCTCCCTGTGCTATGCGGCTGCTTCCCACTAGCTATCTATTTTACGTTTGGTAGTGTATATATGTCCATGCCACTCTCTCACTTTGTTACAGCTTACCCTTCCCCCTCCCCATATCCTCAAGTCCATTCTCTAGTAAGTCTATGTCTTTATTCCCGTCTTACCCCTAGGTTCTTCATGACCTTTTTTTTTTTTTTCTTAGATTCCATATATGTGTGTTAGCATACGGTATTTGTTTTTCTCTTTCTGACTTATTCACTCTGTATCACAGACTCTAGGTCCATCCACCTCACTACAAATAACTAAATTTCATTTCTTTTTATGGCTGAGTAATATTCCATTGTATATATGTGCCACATCTTCTTTATCCATTCATCTGTTGATGGACACTTAGGTTGCTTCCATGTCCTGGCTATTGTAAATAGAGCTGCAATGAACATTTTGGTACATGACTCTTTTTGAATTATGGTTTTCTCAGGGTATATGCCCAGTAGTGGGATTGCTGGGTCATATGGTAGTTCTATCTGTAGTTTTTTAAGGAACCTCCATACTGTTCTCCATAGTGGCTGTATCAATTTACATTCCCACCAACAATGCAAGAGGGTTCCCTTTTCTCCACACCCTCTCCAGCATTTATTGTTTCTAGATTTTTTGATGATGGCCATTCTGACTGGTGTGAGATGATATCTCATTGTAGTTTTGATTTGCATTTCTCTAATGATTAATGATGTTGAGCATTCTTTCATGTGTTTGTTGGCAATCTGTATGTAAGGCCAGACACTATCAAACTCCTAGAGGAAAACATAGGGAGAACACTCTATGACATAAATCACAGCAAGATCCTTTTTGACCCACCTCCTAGAGAAATGGAAATAAAAACAAAAATAAACAAATGGGACCTAATGAAACTTAAAAGCTTTTGCACAGCAAAGGAATTCATAAACAAGACCAAAAGACAACCCTCAGAATGGGAGAAAATATTTGCAAATGAAGCAACTGACAAAGGATTCATCTCCAAAATTTACAAGCAGCTCATGCAGCTCAATAACAAAAAAACAAACAACCCAATCCAAAAATGGGCAGAAGACCTAAAGAGGAATTTAAAATAGAAAAAACAATGATTCCGTTATGAGTCATATACCAAATACTCACAGGAAATTATACATAAAATACTAATAGGAAAACAAAGATCTTCCTTTTCATCTCTAAAACGTCTGAGATAGATGTGGATTTAAAAGTGAGCAGTTTATGTCAAACTACATAAAAATGCAAATTGCAACATCAGAAACATTGACAATCAAACTTTCAGTTTTCTCCATCAAGATGCCCATTGTATATGAGTGTGGGGAATAAGAAAAAATTGTGATGTACAAATACAAAGTTTGTGTTTGCTTTCAATAGAAAATATTTACAGATAATAAACTGTGCTGTATATAATACTGTCATGATATTGATGTTGAAATACCTGAAATTTTGAAATTCTAACATTAAAATAATATTACTCTTTTTTCTATGTGAAAAAAACATATAGATATAGAAACTGAGCTTTGAAGGATTTTAATATAAGTGGTGAACAGATTTTTGTGAACTTTCGGAGAATCCAGGCTCCTTGCAAGACACACATGCACACACATGCACACATGCACGCACACACATGCGGCTGTGCGTGCACACACAGAATCTCCTTCCTTTCTCCATTTGTTATTACATCCAGCACCTAGGCAAAATTACCCAAAAGAAGTGACAAAATTAAGACCTAGGACCTCCTGATATCCTGATATGGTAGTTGGGAAACAATCACATATTTCAGTTGCAAAAGTTTCTTTGAGATAGATAGTGCACATTTGTAGTAGAATGACCAAAGTCAGAGACTGCAGATATTGATAATGCGGAAGAGTTTTGCTAGATGAATGAATATCTATATAGGCCCTTTCAACAACTGTCAAAACCAAAACAAGTTCTAACTCAGTGAACTCGCCAGTTTAGAATATCAGTGAATTCAAGTTCCAAATGCACGGCCATGTTTCTTGCACTACAGTTATTAGGAAGTAGTAATTACAACCTAGACCCTTTTTGTATTGAAATAACACATATATTTGAAGGAACTAAAATGCTTGCAAGATTTTTTTCATACAAAGTCTAAGACTTCAAAATATGTTCCTATTAAAAAGTCCCTCAGAGCTATATTTCTCAAGCAACCCAGAAGAACATGATCATTCACATCATTTGCCTCTGCAGTCATAGTGTCTTCTAATATAAATGTTTGAGAAATATTGATATCATGAAACATTATCACTTCAGGTAAAAAATTGAAAACTGACATACTACCCCAAAACTTTCCGTGATTGAGTAGGATTCTGTTTTTATGTGATGGACAGTGGATAGTATCAAAGATACAAATGTTTATAATCCTTTAAAATTAAACAGGTCTACTATAAAGAGCATTCCAAAAAAGAAAATAAATGTGGTCCTATTGATAAGCCTAATGCTGGGTATATGGTGTATAAGTTTGGTATACGGTTATGGTATATAGGTTTCTACATTCATACATACACACACACACAGAAAGATATTTACCTATTATGTGTGTGTGTATATTCACACATAAATTATATTGTTTAATAAAGGCAATACACTTTTGAGGGAAAGAAAGCTTGCACCATACTTAAATTATTCTTAGGATAATAGATGCTCATCAATTTCTTAAGAGACTCATTGGGTTATGTATAATTTAAAATTCAACTAAATCCTTCCTTGATGTCTGACACCCGCTCTCTCCACATCATCTGTAAATTCTCCTCTCTTGTTTTATATACCCGATCGTGTAGTCATATATAATGCTACAGTTATTCATCAACTGTCTTTCTTTCATTCTACATTATAATTGTTAAAAAGACAGGAAATACTTTATGGATAATTTAATATTTAGCTTAGTTCCTAGCAGATAGAAGGCTACTCAAAAGTATTTGTTGAATTAACTAAGTGAATGAATGAATGAATAAACAAACAAATAAATAAATATTTAATTCTAACTTCTCTTCCTCATGCTTTAATCACAGTAGTGGTCCTTCAAAGATAACGAAGAGAATTCCTCTCAGCATCTAACAGGCCTTTTCAAGGGAATTCTCTCTTTAGTGATTGAAGCTGTAATTGACCAAATAAGGTTAAATTGTATAGCATATAAAATTTAATATAATAAACAATTTAAATAAATGCAAATTCCTTTTCCTAACTAAAGAACAAATGTCTCCTCCCAACAAACAAAAACCCAGGACCAGACAGCTTCACTGGTGAATTTTACAAAACACTGGAGGAATAGTCAATATCTATTCTTCTCAAACTCTTCCAAAATATTGAAGAGGAGGGAAATCTTTAAAACACATTTTATGAAGTCATCATTCCTGATACCAAAACCAGACAAGGACACCACACAAAAAAAGAAAATGACAGGTCAGTGTCTTTGCTGAACATGATTCAGTAAAAAAAATCCTCAACAAAATATTAGCAAACCAAATCCAACAATACACTGAAAAGATCATATACCACAATCAAGTAGGATTTATTCCAGGGATGTAAGAATGGTTCAACATTCAATAATCAATTAATGTAAGCCATCTATCAAGACAAGGATGCCCACTCTCATCACTTTTATTCAATATAGTACTGGAAGTCCTAGCCACAGCAATTAGGCAAGAAAAAGAAATAAAAGGCAACCAAATCTGAAGGGAAGAAGTAAAACTGTCACAATTTGCAGATGACATGACATTATATATAAAAAACTCTAAAGACTCCACCAAAAACCTGTTAGAACTAAAAAATGAATTCAGTAAAGTCACAGGATACAAAATCAATATACAAAAACATGTTGTGTTTCTATACACTAATAACAATCTATCAGAAAAGAAAATTAAGAAGACAATCCCACTTACAATTTCATCAAAAAGCATGAAATACCTAGGAATAAATTTAACCAAGGAAGTGAAAGACCTCTACATTGAAAACCATGAAACACTGATGAAGGAAACTGAAGAAGACACACAAAAAAATGGAAAGACAGTCCATGCTCATGGATCAGAAGAATCAATATTGTTAAAATGTCCACACTACATGAAGCAATCCACAGATTCAGTGCAATCCCTATCAAATGCCAAAGGTATATTTCACAGAACTAGAACAAATAATTCTAAAATTTGTATGGAACCACACAAAAAAAATAGCCAAAACAATCTTAAGAAAGAAGAACAAAGCTGGAGGTATCACGATCCCTGATTTTAAACTATCCTATAAAGCTATAGTAATCAAAACAGTGTGGTACTGGCACAAAGACAGATATATAGATCAGTGGAACAGAATTGAGAACCAAGAAATAAACCCACACATGCAAGGACAATTAACCTACAACAAAAGAGCAAAGAACACACAATGGAAAAAGCACAGTCTCTTCAATAAATGGCACTGGGAAATCTGGACAGCCACATGCAAAAGAATGAGACTAGACCACTATCTTATACCATACACAAAAATTAACTCGAAATGGATTAAAGACTTGAATGTAAGATCAGAAACCATAAAATTCCTAGAAGAAAACATAGGTGGTAACCTCACTGACATCAGTCTTAGCAATGTTTTTGTGGATCTGACTCCAAAGGCAAGGGAAAGAAAAGCAAAAATAAACAAATGGGATTACATCAAACTAAAAAGCTTCTGCACAGCAAAGGAAACCATCATCAAAATGAAAAGGCAACCTACTGAACACAAGAAGATATTTGCAAATCATATATCCTATAAGGGGTTAATATCCAAAATATAAAAGAACTCATACAATTCAACAACAAAAAACAAACTGATTAAAAACTGGTCAGAGGATCCAAATAGACATTTTCCCAAAGACATACAGATGGCCAACAGACACATTAAAAGAGGTTCAACAACATTAATTACCAGGGAAATGCAATTCAAAACCACAATGAGATATCACCTCATACCTGTTAGAATGACTATTATCAAAAAGACAAGAAATAACAAATATTGGAGAGGATGTGGAGAAAGGGAATTGTTAGCAGGACTGTAAACTGGTGCAGCCACTATGGAAAACAATATGGTGATTACTCAAAAAATTAAGAATAGAACTACAATATGACCCAGCTATTCCACTTCTGGGTATTTATCCAAAGAACAAAAAAACAGTAATTCAAAAAGATATGTGCCTATGGTCACTGAAGCATTATTTATAATAGCCAAGATATGGAAACAACCTAAGTGACTGTGGACAGATGAATGGATAAAGAACATGTGGTATATATACACAATGAAATATTACTCAGCCATAAAAAAGAATGAAATCCTGCCATTTGCAAGAACATGAATGGACCTTGAGGGTATTATGCCAAATTAAGTAAGTCAGATAAAGAAAGACAAATAGTACATGATTTCACTCATATATGAAATCTAAAAAACAAAAAAAAAACAAACTCATAGATACAGAGAACAGATTAGTTGCTACCAGAGGGGAAGGGGGTTGAGAGGTTGGAGGGTAGGCAAAATGGGGGAAGGGTGTTAACTGTATGGTGATGGATAGCAACTACACTTGTGATAATGATCACTCTGTAGCATATACAGATATTGAACAATAAATCTGTACAACTGAAACATATATATAAAGAAAACAAAGATCTAAAATACTTGTGTTTCAAGGGAGCCAGAACATACACAGTTTTTCATGATATGAATTCTCTAGTCACCCAAATAGGAAATTCTCTTTGAAATCATCATGAGACTACTCTTTCAGGACGTACCTCCAGAGACTCTGCTACAGAAATGTAAAATCTCAGTTTCTGAGTGAAAATTGTTGAAATGCTAATATGTGGAAAGTCTTATGGGAATTAAATCACAATTCGAAATTATGAATGGACAGCATCCACAATGTCTGCAGAAATTTTACAAAATAATGGCATTTAATTTAAATAAAAAGCATTTCAATCTTAAATACAGAAACTTAAAAATGTAACACTTGGGGCTTCCCTGGTGGCGCAGTGGTTGAGAATCTGCCTGCCAATGCAGGGCACACGGGTTCGAGCCCTGGTCTGGGAGGATCCCACATGCCGCGGAGCAACTAGGCCCGTGAGCCACAACTACTGAGCCTGCGCGTCTGGAGCTTGTGCTCCGCAACAAGAGAGGCCGCGATAGTGAGAGGCCCGCGCACCGCGATGAAGAGTGGCCCCCGCTCGCCGCAACTAGAGAAAGCCCTCGCACAGAAACGAAGACCCAACACAGCCAAAAAGAAAGAAAGAAAGAAAGAAGCTTTAAAAAAAAAAAAAAAAAAAGTAACACTTGAATAACATTAAAGAGCCTTGATTAAAGACACTACACAATAAGGAATTTTATATTTTATCTCTTCAAATCATTTTAATTTAGGACTCTTTCACTTGGTTCATGAGTCATCAAAACAAAATCTCTCCATGCATATATGAAAAAAAGAATCCTTCCTGCCAAGGGGCTCTTTATCAAAAGACACTTCTGTGAATTGGAAGCACTTCGTGAAATTCACAAAGGGCCAACTATTAAAGATTTAAACTTCAGAATCAGGACAGGGCCCGGCAACCCTAACAGAGGTGAAATCTATCCATGGTATAATACTCTCTTTTACTAATAGCCAGGAAACAACAGGCAATGGCAAATAAACTACTGTGAAAGACAGCCATTTAATCAGAAAAGATCTGGAAATAGATATGAACTCTACAAAGACAACTTTTCCCAGAAGTCCAGTCCCATTGGTGCTGTCCCATTAAATATCGGTTTTGATTTTCCAATTAAAGTGCAAGTGACTCTTTGGGGGAATTTATTTTTGATTGGATGTCCAGCATGTAAACTCCTACTACTCTACTTAACAGCACTGAAATAATAAGCCATTTCCACAGTAATATTATACTGGCTTGCAAGTGGCTGAAGTATAAAATAGAATGATATATTAAGTCTAATAAATAATTCTATCTCTCCAAATATGTGCTGCAGAATGGTACAAAAGAGAATTTTTTTTTTTAGAGACCAACCAAAAATTAATTCAAGAAAACCTAAGAAATTAACAGAGAAGGAACAACTTGAAATACTACAAGGGGAATATAATTTTCAGAATTAAGATTTGTATTCATTGTTGTACATACATTATTTACACATAAACAAAAAGAATACAGTTGAGAGACAAGTGCCTTACAGCTTTGAATGGAATTGCCAATATCCAGTCCCAAAGAGAAGAGAGCTTGAGTTTCTAGGCTAGTTCTAGGAAGCCAGCTATCTATTAAGGGTCTTGCTGCTGCAGATTCCTCCGTGCAAAGAAACTGATTGTTCTTCAGGATTCAATTACCAAGTATCATCATATATAGAGATAAGCATTCTAGCAAAAATGTGTGATTTTGTGATAGACTCTTCTAACTGGCACTTTTCAAGAACGTTATTTGCTTCCTATTTCGATCTATTCACTCTTCGCAAAAGCAAACCTTGACTTGAATAAACAACTAGGGAGTTTGGCCCTGTGCTATCAGGTGAAGAAAGTGAATCTCAAGGCAGCATTACTATAAATTAAGCCCTTAGGAGTTAGTCACAAGCTAGTCAGTCTCTAATTCCTGGGCCAAATGCTGAGTTAATTGCTCCCTTGGGTATTATATATTATTCCCAGTGCTGTCCACAAAACATGGGTAAAAAGGGCAGCAGGAAAAGGGAGAGGTAGAAAAGGAGGGAATTAAAAGGTAGGTAGATAGTGCTTTCGGAGTGACAGTAGTTGTCTTTTCAGGCAAATAGGACAAGCAAGAAAAGTAAAGACATAACAAATAGAGAACTGGGAAAGGATGGAAGAAAAAGTCCAAGGAATGGGGAAAAGACAGAAAGATATTCAAAGTGTGGGAGGGGGGAGCCTATATTTGAAACCATTTATCACTGGTCTTGATTATATATATATATATATATATATATATGCATACATATATTTTTTTCTCCATTAAAATTTTTCTCAGCTGCAAAAAATAATCCAACTCCCATAAAATCATACTGATTTGAGTTATAAAAGACTTTAATCAAAGTACCTTGACAATTCTTGAACCTTAAATTCTAACAATCTTTAGAAACCTCTTATCCTAAGTCAAAAAACAAATTTACTCTATCAGTCAGAGTTTTCTTCTCCAGAAATGGATCTTACATTCTATCTATCCCCACTTGCAGGTCCTACTTTTAAGACCAACATCACCTCTATCTGAATTATAGTTTTCATTGACTTAAAATATATCATTATTTTATGTATCTCCAAAAAAGAAAAAAATTACTGCCAGTTAATTTATAACATCCATCAATTGTAAGATGCATCCCAATTTCAGAAATGTGGGGAGAGAAAAGTGTTCATTTCATAATGGATGAAATCTCCCAACCAGCTGTCCACCTGCTTATCTCATGTCCCATCTTCCCCTCCACCCTTCACTCTGCCACATGAATTATCTGCACCTTCAAGCACTGTCCAGCTAAAAAGCCACTGTGTCTCCCTTCTGCCTGCATAAGTGAAATCTAAATTATATATTAATAGCATGCAAAGTTTTTCACAAACCAAACCCCATCAACTCTTTAGTCTCACTTTGTCACTCCCACGACGTAACTATCATCAAGTCACAATGAGGATCTCTACTTTCCATAAATACAGCATGTTCTTTTCAAGACTTTCTATGTATGATATGAACTATCCCTCCCTTTCCACGAACTGTCTCTCCTCCCCACCTTCCTCATCTAGGAAAATCCTACTCACACTTCATAGCTTGTTGTTAATGAAGCATTTTCAAAACACAAAGTCATTCCAAAGTGCACTGGAGTATGGATAATTTTATAAGAATGTTTCCAGATCTTCAATTCCCAAATCTCCTCTTTCTTAAAACCATCTTCTTGAAAACACTCTGGTTCTTCTTTCCCACCCCACCCCCTACCCTTTTCTTTCACAGTTGTTCTTCTCCACTTTACAAATCTTACAATGATGCACTGCTCAGGGCTCAGAAACATCCAGATCACCAAGCAACTGGAGACAACTCAGAGCTCTAGTCTGGAGAAAGAGTCCTGTAGGAACCAAGTAAAAAATGAGAAAGGCAGAGTCTTAGTTCATCTGGCCTGTAAGTCACAGCCAGACTCCATGCCTTTATCTACTGTAGGTTGAACAGTTTATCTATCAATCCATCTAACTTAGAATTAGAAAGCAGAAGTGAGATGCTTGGGGAAGGAGGTATAGTTTATTTTAACTGAAAAATTAAGTCATACTTTTTCTTACCAAAAGTTAAGTCTGATTTGGCTTATTGGTTTGACAAATGAAGACTAGCTTTATTTATTAGATAGTGTGGTGAGCATTTTCCGATTTGAACTAAATCTAGTGTTAGAGGCTTTGACCAAAAAAAAAAAAAAAAAAAAAGATATTTAAAGCACATATATAACACACCATAAGCAAAAAATTATAGCCTTTACCCATGCATTATAATACTTCTCATATCTTGCTTTAAATACTTGTTATATGTCTATCTCACTCCATTGGACCATGACTTACTTAAAAAACTTAAACCGTGTGTTAGTCATCTCTTATTCTCTTAAGTATCTCATTTATTCTAGTTTAATCAGTTATTCTAGTTCAATCAGTTTTTGATGGATTAGAGCTACAATTAAATCTCCTTGCTAAAAATTCCTACTAGAACACAGTATTAATCACACTGTTGAATAAACAAAAGAAGACCTCCCAACCAGAAGTACTCATTCCCTCCTGGACTACCATTTCATATTACTTGTAACTCACTCTACATTCTATGCTAAAAAAAATTACTTCCATATATTTCATACTTTCTATAAGATCAAAAGCTCCCCAAGGTTAAGACCCATATCAGACTGACCTCTGTCATCACCTGAGCACCTAAGGTAAACCTTACAAAACATTTTTGAGTGAATTACCAATTTAAAATAAACCTATCAGTCTTTGCTCTTTGGAACTCTGATACCTAACTTAATCTTACTGCCATGTGCTTCGGCCCAGGATAGAGAGGGTAATTCCTAAAAAGAAAAAAGTGCTGTCAGTATATGAATATGATGCCACTGACTCACCATGAGCAAAGCAGGCATGCTGAGTTATTTTTTCCAGTAGTAATGATGAATTGTGCTGACTGAGCCATTTGGTTCCTCCTGGGACCAATGGCACACATTTTTTTATATAGACTGCCAGGATTTAAGCTATAATTTTTGACCACTGAGTAGGGGTGGCATTTTTTTCTTTAAAAAGTTGCAACTATTTCACTCAAAGTGACAATACTAAGAGCAAAATAAAATAACCAAGAGCATATGCAGTAGCAATAAATGCTTAATGTTTAATGTTTTGTTGGGAGATTTTAGACCTCCTGATCATCTCTAATTCCTTCAGACGTGAGCCAGTTTTGGTCTCACTACCTTATGACTGACCACTTGTACACCAAATACTTTCAACTGCTTGCTGGTCCCACTATAGATCCGCTTCATAGAAAAAGAAATATCCCCTGCTTTCCAGTTTCTATATAAAACCTCCTTCCTAACACTCTTAAATTTAAATTAGTTTCATGACCTTAAATAAAAAATACTATTATTTTTTGGTTCATTTATTCTGAAAATGTCAATTTTAAAAACTGATGTTATTCTATTTTTTTTAAATTTAAGTACAGTTGATTTACAATGTTATTCTATTTTTAATAGAATACATTCTAGTATTCCAACAGCAGAAAAGAAATCCTCAGTAACATATGAAGAACACTACACACATTTACTAATGTGTATTAAAATACTGTGTAAGTAAACCTAACAGTGAAATAAAATCAGGCTGTTCTCTCCCTGTTTATTTAAAGGATTTCAATGCAAACTGACACCCCACTTCTAGGCAACATCATCAACATGAAACATCATGATGACATTTTTTAATTCACTACTTCCCACCTCATTATCTCTCAAATACTTATTTCTTATTTATTCATTTATTTGTCATTTTCACACATCACGTTGCCCTCTCCCAAAACAAACTATCTAAACTCAACTCGACATGAACTACAAAAATGAGGTCTGGGTTTTTTTGTTCTTTTTTTTTTTTTTTTTAGTCTGTGCCTACTTTCAAAGGAAAGGCCACCTTGCTTAATAAGTAAACTTGAAGACACTATACCTAGAATATAAATGAATCTCTGAAAACTTAGAAAGAATTTTAAAATATAAGGACATAAAGAATGGCTATCCAGAAAACATGAAGGAAACAATAAACAAGGAAGAAGGATTTTAAACTTTACATTAGAGTAGCCAACCGTCCTGGTTTGCCTGGAAGTGAGGATGATATTTCCCTTATTCAGGTCTTTTTAAGGTGCTAAAACCAAAAAAGTCTCCCTACTTGACACAGCAAACTGGAACTTCAGCTTCTTTTATTATAGCAGTGAACTAAAAGTAAATCATAAACATTTTAGAGAGAAAATGTATGCTTTTATCAATTTGATTTTCTATAACATTTTAGAATAATGCTTGTTTTCTTTGCATATTTTAAGGAAAATGTAAATAAATAAAACCTAAAAAGGCTTTTGAAAATCCACCCTGTAAGTTAGGGAATTTAGTCTACAATGTTTACTTTTTGCTTTCTACCACCAAGTTAACTGGCCTTTATGTCTGAGTTTAAAAGTCAAGAAAAATAAATAAAATGAACTAAATTATTAAGTATTTACCTCAAATGAAAACTTTGGAAAGTCCTAATCTAGAAAATTTCAGGTCTTTTTTTTTTTTTAATTAGTTACCTATTTTATACATATCAGTGTATATATGTCAATCCCAATCTCCCAATTCATCCCACCACCACCCTCCTCCCTGCTTTCCCCCTTTGGTGTCCATACGTTTGTTCTCTACATCTGTGTCTCTGTTTCTGCCTTGCAGACCGGTTCATCTGTACTATTTTTCTAGATTCCACATATATGCATTAATATATGATATTTGTTTCTCTCTTTCTGACTTACTTCACTCTGTATGACAGTCTCTAGGTTCATCCACATCTCTACAAATGACCCAATTTAGTTCCTTTTTACGGCTTAGTAATATTCCATTGTATATATGTACCACATCTTCTTTATCTATTTGTCTGTTGTTGGGCATTTAGGTTGCTTCCATGACCTGGCTATTGTAAATAGTGCTGCAATGAACATTGGGGTGCATGTGTCTTTTTGAATTATGGTTTTCTCAGGGTATATGCCCAGGAGTGGGATTGCTGGGTCATATGGTAATTCTATTTTTAGTTTTTTAAGGAACCTCCATACTGTTCTCCATAGTGGCTGTATCAGTTTACATTCCCACCAACAGTGCAAGAGGGTTCCCTTTTCTCCACACCCTCTCCAGCATTTGTTGTTTGTAGATTTCCTGATGATACCCATTCTAACTGGTGTGAGGTGATACCTCATTGTAGTTTTGATGTGCATTTCTCTAATAATTAGTGATGTTGAGCAGCTTTTCATGTGCCTCTTGGCCATCTGTATATCTTCTTTGGAGAAATGTCTATTTAGGTCTTCTGACCATTTTTTAATCAGGTTGTTTGTTTTTTTAATTTTGAGCTGCATGAGCTGTTTATATATTTTGGAGATTAATCCTTTATCCGTTGTTTCATTTGCAAATATTTTCTCCCATTCTGAGGGTTGTCTTTTCGTCTTGTTTATAGTTTCCTTTGCTGTGCAAAAGCTTTTAAGTTTCATTAGGTCCCATTTGTTTATTTTTGTTTTTATTTCCATTACTCTAAGAGGTGGGTCAAAAAAGAGATCTAGGTCTTTTTTTATTAAATGCTTTAGGTTAAGTAGAGTTCCCATTAATCAATTTTTATTTTTTGTATCACAAAGTGGTACTAAATTGCTTGGCAAGTTATTAAAAGTAATAGAAAGCCTGTCCACTTCAACACGTGTTAAGGCAGTTCATAGTTGAGGCAGTGAGAAATTTACATGTTCAAAGTGAAAAATGTACAAAGGTAAATATTTGCCTGGCATGATTACCTTTCACTTAGTCATAGCTTTTTGCCTAAAAACCAAATTCTCCTCTGGTTTGTTTTCTAATCATGAATTCACAGAGTCTAAATATTATTCTCAAATTATTAAAGAGGCAAATGATTAATCTGCTTAAAAGAGATGTGAAGCTTTTGAGACGAAGTCAGAAAGTGGCATGGACATATATACACTACCAAATGTAAAACAGATAGCTAGTGGGAAGCAGCCGCATAGCACAGGGAGATCAGCTTGGTGCTTTGTGACCACCTAGAGGGGTGGGTTAGGGAGGGTGGGAGGGAGACGCAAGAGGGAGGGGATATGGGGCTATATGTATACGTTTAGCTGAGTCACTTTGTGATACAGCAGAAACTAACACACCATTGTAAAGCAATTATACTCCAATAAAGACGTTAAAAACAAAAAGAAAAAAATGTGAAGCTTTCCATGGAGTTATTTACAAATAATTACTGCTAGCAGGCTTTCTTTACAACAAACTTTGCAATCATACATATATTACTAGTGAATGAATCATAGGAATAGTTGGCTTTTTTAACATACAAATTATTAATGCATGAAAGATACTGTGTGAGATATTATCAAAATAATAAAACTTTTTAAAGTATATACCTGAATTTAAACTGCCCAAGATATACATAATTTATACCATTTAAGAAACTAAATCCTTTTACAACAAGCTAAGTTTGTCTAACTCATTTGGTGTGGGGGGTTGAATTGCCTTAGGAGAAAATTTAAATGAAAATAGCTTTTTAAGGCATCTCATTTGGGGCTCAAAGAACAGTAATGAGGTTGACCATTCTCCCTATCAGTCAGCTTCAATCTATGTCACTTCAGACTTTTGAAAGGGTTACCAGACTTATATTTGTGTAAATAATATCAGAATCGTACGCACCCACATACAAACTATACAAATATATAATGTGTGCATTTGCATCAGGGTTAGCACTGACATGAATGTAAAATCATGTGCAATGGAAAATGATTGCTAATTAAAACAATTATCCCCTCACTAGACTATAAGCTTCATGAAGACAGGGGTTGCTTTTATTTCTCTGCCAAATCCCTGAAGCCTATAAAGGTGCCTGGGCACATAGTAGATGCTCAATAAACAGGTTTAATTAACACAATATATTATGGCCTTTGAAATCTTGCTTTTGGAACAATCATAAATAGTGAACACTTTAGTACTTTATTTAACAACTAGTTGAAATAGTTTTTTTGGTTGCAACTTCTCATATAACTAATATTACCCCAAAATAACACAGTATAATTGTTTTTAACAGCCAACTTGTCTAAAATTGTTTTACCTTATACGTAGAAAGGTACTTCCCCCACTGATGTGACAGAAGGTAATACATAAACTTTTAACTAAAATGAACATTAACTCTTTTAACATCAATACACCCTTTACACTGTGCAGGGCCCACATGACTTTCCAATAAAACTGACAATTTTTCTGTATTTAAATTTAAATCTATGCTCTACCTTGAAAGAACTAAAAAAGGACATGAGTAAAAAAGTCAATTCACCAAGGCTTGACTATAAAGACCACTAGATGTCCACAGCTGATGATTCATTCAAACAACACAGAAAGAACATGGACTCTGCCAGGAACTGAAGAAACAAAGGGAATGAGATAGACTTTAGCCCTGTACTCAGCATCTGTAGTATTGTAGAGTACCTAGACAACAAACAGCCAAAGGAACAAATAATATAATCACAAATGATGGCAAGAACAATGAATGAAACGGGATACAAAGAGAGTGAAAGGGGAAAGCAGCTTTCAATACTATGGTCGGGGCAGGTTCTGCTGAGGAACTGACATGTCAATCAAGATTTGAAGGATGAGAAAAACTCAGTCATGTGAAAAGCAGAAGGAAGCACATTCTAGACACAGAAAACAGCAAGAGCAAAAGCCTGAGGTGGGAAAGAGATTAACATTTAGAAGAACTGAAAGAAACCTTGTTGACTTGGGCAAAGTTGAAGGGGGCTGGGGTGGAGACACCATCTGTGGCTGAAGAAGTAGGCAGCAAAGAAGATATATTCAAGGGCAACAGGAAGCCATCAAAGGGTTTAAGCAGAGAACTACTAAGATCCCACAGATGGTCCTCCTCACCACATGGAGAAAGAGAGTGGGGAGCAAGTATGGAAACTGATGGTGACCAAACCCTTGCCTTGATACATTTAAGTTTCACCATCTATATAAGACAAGGGAGCACTGTTTTTTTCAATTGAAGTATAGTTGCTTTACAATATTATATTAGTTTCAGGTGTATAGCATAGTGATTCAGTATTTTTACAGATCATACTCCCTTAAAAGTTATTACACAATAATGGCTCTATTTCCCTGTGCTGTATAATATACCCTTGTTGCTTATCTATTTTATACACAGTAATTTTTATCTCTTTATCTCATTCCCCCTCTTGTTCTCCCCCACTTCCCTTTCCCCACTGGTAACCACTAGCTTGTTTTGTATATCTATAAGAAGGGAGCACTTTTTAAAGCTGTTTGTTTTCCTCTGAATTGTTGAACATTTCTTTTTTCAACCATCCCTGATTTTTCTACAACCAACACATTATTTCAAATAAACATAATCAATATGTCCCTAAGGAAAGCTCTGGACTCTGAATGTCAATTTTTTAAATCTTGGCTCTTCTGCTTACTAGTTTTGTAAAGACTCTAGTTTTAGTGTTCTTACCTGTAAAGTTGGGATAAGAATAGAACTTATTTCCTAGAGATATTATGAAGATTATATCACATAATCTGTGTAAACCTCTTAGAACAGTAGACTAATAAGAATTAAAGAAGATAATCCATATAAAGCACTTGGCAACTAGATCATTATAATCAGAAGTAATAGTTATTATTATTTTAGTTATAATTATTATTAAAAAGCAGCCTCAGAAGTCTTCCTTTATTGGCTACTCTTTTTCTATTAGTTTGAAAATAAAAGTTCTCCTGAAAACTTCAATTCCAACAGAAAATATCACAACTGCAATTGTGGCTTCCCAATTAATCAAATCTAATGTGCATATAGTAACACTTTTCCATGAGCATATGAATATAACATTAGCATTGTGTCAGCTGAATCACCTGAATTACATTTATCCAGCATTCTGGGAAGTGGAGGGTTTGGGTGTTAATTTGGAGCTTCAGTTACTGAGTAGTCAAACAATATCCATGCAAAATAGCGTGAAAAATATAATACAAGATAAGCTTATATGAGAGAAGGCAAACCAGTAATGAGCTTGCAAAAAGACTAGGTTGACTACCATCAATATACATTAAAAAAGTATTTTATCCATAGCTTCATAACAGTTTCTTAGCTTCTTAATACAGGCCTTCATAATACTATGTCTTAGCTCTGTAACAGCCAAACTTTGCTTTTATTTCTGTGGTTTTTGAATAGACCTCAACTTCCTGAAAGAATGATCATGTCAGCTTTTGTTCAACATGGTGCCCCCAATGCCTAGATCAAAGTTGGATTCTTGGTGGGCAGTGGTGGTAGATGCTATGGCGCACCGTCCAGATCTCCCAGCTAGGACTCCCTCTTAGACTCAATTTACTCTCCTCCCCCCAGCTTCCAAGAGTACTGGCTCTTGATTACTCACAACCGCACCACCCAAGGCTGCACCACTTCTTTGGTTGATGCGGGACTGCAAACACCCAGTGCCTGGCCTCCGTACGGGACAACTGTGCAGGGCCATCTAGTTCCAGAGCTCACCATAGGATCGGCTCACACCTCTACTGAAACTGCATCCTGGTTCGACTTCTCCCTCTTTCCAATCCTCCCTCCCTTCACTCCCCCACAGGTGTAGATCTTGAGCGTGCTCACCAGGAGACCTCCCGCACACAAATTTCAGACTGTTTCCCAGCACTTCGCCCTAAGACAACACCCAACAAATACTGTAGAATAAATGAATGATTTTGCCACTAGAGCCATACATACCTTCTCTCAAAACAAGATCACATCCAAAGCATAAGCCAACAGATAAATTGATAATAAAGATAGGTGAATAAGCTTTAAAAACACAGTCATCTTTCCATTGCACTATTTGTTTTATTTTATGTTGTCAAATAAAATAATTACTACCTGAAGTGATTTAATATCTTGTCCTTCACTCTGAGACCACAAACCATTTAAAAGGCTGATGACATTAGTTCTATAGGTATCTCAAGAAAATTATTCTTATTTTTACAGAGAAAATAATGTATGGTTAAAATAGATGTCTGGGACCAGTTCATTTCTTTAAAACCTCCACACCCAACTACTTTTTTTTTCTTAAGATTAGACCTAATGTTTACTTACAGGCAAAAATGATTTAATTCAAGAAATAAAGAATTCAGTTTTGTTAAGACAAGTTAATATCTTATTTTTAAGTTAAAAGAGCAGCTTACAAACTCTCTAGTATAATTCTAATTTTATATATAAAATGATAAAAAATTAAATATATAATTTAAAAGTTTTAGTTTAAAGATCAAAAAATAAGGGAAAAATACTGAAAATGGAGGTTCAGGAAATACATTCAAGCTTACTTTCCCCCATATAAAATACTTAACTCTCCTGGGGCTATTTACAGTCTTTAAGTGCACAGCTTAAAGAGTTAGGATTCAAAAATCAGAGTTTTTCTACTTCAAAAATCAATATTTATTTCAGACCACAGGCTAGAATCTTAATTGTTTTGATGGGAAGCCCTTCAATTTTAATGGATGGAAAAAGAGAATCTACTCAGTTCACCAGAAACTAGAATTATGTTCTCAAATATATCCTATCATCTATCCCTCAACTAGCCTTCTGAGACTTAATTCTCTCTCTGACCTAAGATGTTTTGAATGTCTTACACAATTATTACTTTACTGGCACTTTGATGACTCATAATTATTTACAGGGTCAAAACTCTAATGTAACCATCCTCCCGTTTGTCAGTGCTCCCTAGTATAACTGAAACATACACATCTATCACCGACAATTAAATTAACTTTCTCTATCTCCAAACACTATTATTCAAAGAAAGTTTACTGAGGGTCAGGAAACAGACTGTGAGGAGTTAACTGAATCCCATAAGCAGAACTTTAAACAAAAGTTTATTTCTGCCAATTACTGTGAAAAGTTACATATATACCTTAGATTGCTTGGTCCTCCCTTGCACCTTACTATATGCAAATATCAACCAAACATCTCACTTTTGTCAGAAGCAAATAAATAAATCATTTTCTTAAAAATTCACAGTCTCACTGAATTCTGCTTTCCAACAAAATTTAAACATTTTGTTTACTATCATTCCTTAAAACGCAAAAGCACTTTGATGTCACTGTTTATTACTCCCTTTCTCTTTCTCAGTAATGTCAAAATCTCAATAGTCTAAAGCAAACATACCATGAAGGAAAAAAAATGAATTTAAAATTCTGTCTTTACACACAGAAGAAAAGCAATTCCAGAAGAAAATAATTCTATCCAGATACAGGAGAGGATCCAGAGAGATTTAGGATATTTAATTATCACAATTTGAAAACAAAAGGCAGCAATGGAGATAAGCAAGTAGATGATAAACATGAGAGTAACAGTTAAATACAAACTCGTGAGTAGAATGCAAAAAATGATGATCATTCAATGATTCATCTTTGCTTTCCCAATTCTTCTCCAATCATATATTAAGATCATATATTAAGATAAATACCATCTATTATATATCATATATTAACATACCATACATGAAGATATAATACAAAGACATATTAAGGCTGCTATGGGCCTTGGACACAGAATAGGTGCTCAGTACAACAAGTTGATATTCCAACACAGGCTAAAACTAACTTGTCAAAATTATCACTCCTTTAGGGAATCGATTACAGCAGGGATTCTCTATGCATGGCAATCCAGGCCAAAACGTCGTTCTTCAGGCACAGTAATATTGAGAGTTAAAATGTAGCTCCCTGTGGTGGTGACGGTGGTAGCGGTCAGCTCTAACACATTTTCCTGTACACTGACATCAGCTAGATCTTAAATGAATGTAATCTAGGAGAGTTTGATTAAAGAGGTTTAGGCTAAAAGGAGGCTATTGCAAGTACTTTTTTGGATAGCTACTAGAACACAAGAACAACTGGTTTGCATATCATGGTACTCTACAGTTCTACACATACCTGGGTTTAGAAACACAGTAAAGGAAAGCATTTTTAAGAGTGAGAATATAAGCGTGATCAAAGCAACAGTTAAAATTGTGAATGCTCTGAAAATCTTTTGGCCCTTTAAAGTTTACGTACACAATAGAGTTCTCCTCTCTCCAGAGAGCTACACGACACCAAGGGGGAACACATTCTTCAGCAGCAGCTACTGGGAATTACCGAATTACATAAAATTAATGGGATGTGGCTCTTTGCAATGAATAAATTTATAACTAAATGATGAGTGCTTTACGCTTTTTATTCCACCGGGTAAACTGCTAGAGTAATCAATTCAATCAGGTCTATTAGAGAGGCCCAGTACATGTCTGATGGGCAGCTTTACTTTTTTTCCCCTCCTATTCAGATTTCTGTCTGTGTCGAAGAACAAATAAGCAGGTTGGTCTTTGAATTTAAATCTGGAATGTTGGGAAGTCAGATATGCAAAAAGGTAAAAAAGTAAAAAGGAAACCAGGATTCGGATAAGCCAAAGACACGAAAGGATAAAGAGAAACAGAAATATTAAAATGTTTTTGAATAAATCAAATAATTTCAATGTATTTTTTAAAATGCAATATTCGTAATATTCCGAAAAATCTTTCTAAAAGTTAAAAAAAAAACCCTAAGGATGAAATTACTGCGGTCCAGTCTTAGAAGAATCCAAACCAACATGGGTGCTTGCCCTAGGTCCAAGTGATCCACGTATAAACCTGCAGAGGCAACAAACAGTAAGCTCCATGGGAATGTAAGTAAGCAAGGCTCTTCCTACAACAAAATGATATGGCAGAGGGAAAGGAAACTACCTAGACTGTACTTCCTGTAATGAGGGAAATCTTTGCACCCCTGTGAAAAGTTACTTCATCTAGAAACTGGCAATATAACTTTTCACAGCTACCTCATACTTTTGACAGAAAAGCCACATAATATAAGGAAGGGCCTTGTAAAGGTAAGAGCATGAGGTAGATAAAATGTAGCACTGACTAGAGGCAGTATCACTGTTGCTATCTCCAGCACAAAGCAAATACTCAACAAATAATTGTTGAATGAAAGAATGAACATTTTAAAATAATTTTTAAAACCCAAGACCAAATCACCAAATGATTCCAATAGGTAACATTATATTCAACATTAGCTTCTGGAATGTTCTAGTTCTCTACAATTAATTGCCAATATGAATCCAGTGCTTATTATTTGCCAAGCCCTGTTCTAAAGACTTTAGAAATATTAAGTTGACAACAGCTCCATGAGTTAGAATCTACTATTAGAATCTACTTCATCTATAAACCTTTATTTACAGATAAAGAAAATGACCTAATTCAAAACACAGGGCCAAATAATTTATCAAAAATCACAGAGTCTGTAAGTGGAAGAATTCAAACCTAAAAAAATCTGGCTCTTCTAACCATGCTTTTAAACTAAAATGAATTTATTAACACATATGCTCAACGACAAATCGGTAAGCATATCTGTACAAACATTATAGTACATGACTAAAATAGTATTTTCAGATAAATTCAATTCAGGATCACTGTTAACTGTGCTGTACAGTCAAAATTCCCTTCTATTCTGGAGCTGACTCAATGGGGCATCACATCAATTATATGGGCTTCCTTGTTTCACTCTTCTCTCTGCTTCAAAATACCTCTTTCCCCAATCCCCAGATATACTCGTAATGGCATATCTTAAGTAGTTTTGTGTAGATGTGAAAACGCTTCAACGTGTGGAATTCATAAACAAACAATCATAGTAGAGGGACTTCCCTGGTGGTGCAGTGGTTAATTCTCCATGCTCCCAATGCAGGAGGCCCGGGTTTGATCCCTGGTCAGGGAACTAGATCCACATGCGTGCCGCAACTAAGAGTTTGCATGCCACAACTAAGGAGCCGGCAAGCCGCAACTAAGACACAGTGCAACCAAATAAAAATAAATAATTTTTTTTTTTTTAAAAAGCATCATAGTAGAAACACCTAGATTACATGAATGTTTACAGATAGTCTTTAGTTCATTAATAATTTACTACTGACTGCAATAAACATTATATTAGCTACTGAATGGGGACAGACTAGCAATTAAAGACATAATCTAAATTAATATTTAAAATCTAATTAAGACACAAAACATATTTATGTAAGATGGCCTCGAAACTACATTTAAAAAAAAAAAAAACTACTTATCTTCAATTGAAAACTGATACACTACTAGTTGAAATTAAAAGTTCTAAAGAGAAATAGAAAGGGTCAAATTTGGGGGACACACGTGCCAGAGAACAGAAATGAAGTTTAATTATAACTACTCCATGTATTTGAGATTGTTCAGTAAGAAAAATGTAACTTTAATAAAAAAAATAGTAACACTGGACTCTCCAGCCATTTCCCACATCATGGATTTACATGACTTCTAGGCTATCTGTATGTGTCATTATCAGAATTAAATTAAATCTGTTTCTGATCCCTTGAACAAGAGCTCCTGCTGCCATTGAATCTGTATTGTATTATCCACTACTATGGAAGCAGCTCATGCAATGGAATATTACTGGGTTGAAGTGAGCAGAAAGGTTGATGGTGGCTCTAAACCAAAACTGGTTCAGAAATTTGGAGAACACTTAAAACGACCATTTTCTCTTATATCCCAACCTTCACAACCTACAAACTAGAAGAATCTTCTTCTGAGTTTTCCTTCTGCTTATTTTCCTAAAACTGCCCAACTCCCACCACTGCCCATCTGTTTCAGACACTGCCGGCGTGACTCTTACAACATACGCACGCACACACACTAATGCACACACACCCTCACAGACACAGCATGTACTCTTATTCAAACACCAAAGGATATAGAAAATACCATCCATTCTGAACCACCAATATAAGCTCTAGGCTGAGACATAGCACAGTGAGTTACAGAACAGGGCTGTGGAAAGAAGTGTATGGTTAATAATTCTTGGCCAGGAGCTGGACATCTTGAATCAAATCCCAGTTCCTCCCTTCACGCCTGTGTGGTCTTGGGTGATTATTTAATCTTTCCGACCCTCACTTTTCTCATTCACTGAATCTTGGATGAAGAAATAGCTAACTCACTTTCCAGCTCAAAACTCTTCATTCTTGAGAGAAAAAAAGTGAATTCAGAGGAAGACAACAGTTTTGATTTATAGGATAAGGTTTTGATATCTTTTTGTATAGGATCAAAAATGTTCTGTCTCATGATGGTTGGATCATAGTCTCTTACTGAGTAATATGTTGACTTCCCTATGCCAAAGGCAAGATTACAACACTTTCTGAAATACTGGTAACGTTTGAAACATTAGAGGAACACATTAATCACTGTGCCTTCGAACTATCTGATTTTTAGTTCCAATGTGTTATTTTAAAACATGCTTCCTGTACACAAGCTGATTTCTTAAAATACCTTTTGGAGAAAAGTCACACCAGGGCCAACCTCCAATACTACGCATTTCTTTATTCTCCACCAGACAAAGTCTACTTTCCACCAAAAGTAACTTAAGAGTCTATATACATTTACAGGATTTCCTATTTTTGTTGCTTAACCATTTTTGTAATGTTAATGAGAGAAGAGTGAAACAGGGAGGCTGTATAATTAACCTTCCGTCTGCAAGTTGAACAACCCAGAAACAGCATACAAAAGAGTCAGGACATGAATATGTAACTGAGAGCACATAACCTGTTGACTTTCATCAAGTCCATGGAATAAGAGGAAGTGAGAAGTCACTTCCTCCCCAAACTGCTTCCGAGCACAAGAAAGAGGACACCGTCCCCAGGCAAACAGAGGAAAGCCAACAGCACACCTACACAGGGACACACTAAAGTCACGCAGGAAAACAAAAGAGAATAGATCCTGTTATTTGATGTGACACATGCTTTCTATATTTTAACAGTTTAAAATATTTCAGTAGCTGTTCCTTGAAGATGTACCACACACGATCCAGTTTAGTTAAGTATGGACTCGGTTACTATGGATGTTCAAGTCAAACTGGCACCAAGTCAGAACTCTCTATTCTGTACCCTGTACCTGCCTGTAAAATGTTTAGACATGCCAAATACATGGCTCTGTGAGAAAGAGCTTTAAAGAAAACTATTTAAAATCATGTCCAGGGACTTCCCTGGCTGTCCAGTAGTTAAGACTCCGTGCTTCCACTGCAGGGGGCACTGGTTGGGGAACTAAAGATCCCACATGCCATGTGGCACGGCCCCAACAAAAAAAAAACATATCCAAGCTAGGTCATAATTTTATGACGCTGACAAAAGAGAAAAGGGAGAGAAATTGGCTCTACCTATGAAATTAGACTATCACGACTCATCAGCCTGCATATATTTCAAAGAAATCTCGTGAAACTTAATGAGATTGGTGAGTACTTTCTCCATATTTGTTTGAATAGATTTTTTGTTTAATGGATTCCCATCAAGGCTTTTTAAAAGTTTATCTTTTTATAAGAGATGCAACTCTGATTATACAAAAGAGAAGGCTCACAGACTGACAAGGACCATTTACAACCCTCAGCTCCACACTGGCCCGGTCTCACCATCCAACTGCACTTGCTTCCCTGGTGTTTAACTTACCATCTTCTCCCATATAGTTCGAGCCCCTCTTCACTGATAGCTCAGTCTTAGTGAGGGTGCCATCATACCTGCAATCCCCTCAAATAGAACATATAGAACTGGTTTCTGACTTTTCACCTTTTTATCACTAATGGTGACAAGAGTTGCATTCAATATCTATATACCATATACTTTTACCACCGCTTTATTTAATTCAATTCGCTACCACATCCTGCAGGGGTTTTGCTTGTTTATTTGTCTGAAAAAGGTCTTGAATTTACCTTTACCCTCCAAAGTCACTGCTGCCACCCTAGACCAGACCTTCTTCAATGATCCCCCCTTAAGTATTTCAAGAGCTTTTATCCTTTACTCCTCAACTTACCCAGTTTATCTCTAGAAGACTTATCTTCCTAAAACACTATTCAATATGTCCTCTAAAACCTGTACTGGTTGCATCTATGTTCTATTACAATATTTCCCAAATCCTATTTGTCACAAGAAAAATTAAAAAGCACCCGTGACCAACAAGGTTCGAGATATTCTGCATGCTATAGCTCGCTCTTGGAATTTCACCTTGTACAGTAACATATTAAAATCTCTTTAGTCTTTTTCTTTTTTAATAAATTTATTTATTTATTTTTGGCTGCGTTGGTCTTCGTTGCTGCGCGCGGGCTTTCTCTAGTTGCAGCGAGCGGGGGCTACTCTTCATTGCGGTGCACGGGCTTCTCACTGCGGTGGCTTCTCTTGTTGCGGAGCACAGGCTCCAGACGCGCAGGCTCAGTAGTTGTGGCGCACAGGCTTAGTTGCTCCGCTGCATGTGGGATCTTCCCAGACCAGGGCTCGAACTCGTGTCCCCTGCATTGGCAGGCAGATTCTTAACCACTGCGCCACCAGGGAAGTCCCAAAATCTCTTTAGTCTTGAGGTGCAGAAATCAGTTTACCTTTCTCTAGTCTAGCATATTCCATAGTTGTTTTATCAAGGGACCCACCCATTACTGGAGCAATGTGGGGATTGCTATTATCATGTATCAATTCAAAACACCTCTCTAGTTTTCAATTCCCTTCTCCATCTTTATGAACCCCTAATCACCTGTTTCCCATAACTTTCCTTTGCCTCTGACATGGATAGCCCAGTCTCTTTTAGTATATTATACTCATCTCAAAGTATCTTCTGCCCTTTTTTCCAAAGGCACTAATGATGATCTGGTTGTCCAATGGCTATATACTGACAAAACTGTCAAACTTCTAATTAGTGAAATTCTACTTATTTTCTTCTATCTGTCCCTCATTAGCAGCTACTCTTTGTAATTCAAACCGGAATTGAAATATCCTGAACACATCTGTCAGAAATTAAGTGTTAAGCAACACTTAACAGGAAAAAAATTAATTATTGCTCTTAATATATTTTAAAAGAATGCAGATGTTACTACAAAGTTAGATGATTTCAATTTCCTCTTTTACAGACATGTATCTACCTTTGACATAACTTTAAATGCACTGTTAGCAAAAATAAGACAAATAAATTTAGCTTTAAACTTTTACTTTATGTCATATAAAATAATGCATATGCTATCATTTCTCCTTATAGTAAACCATTCATTAAAAAGTATGACAAACTCTTTTGGAACAAGATTGCTAGAAATTTTCCATCCACTGCCAGAGGAAAGATGGGTGTTACTTTCTTTTTTTTGTTTTTATTTTTGTTTTACTGCATTCGTTCCTCATTGAACACCAAAGTTAAACATAAAAAAAAAAGAGTAAGCATGGAAGTTGAGCTATTATTTTGTGAGGGCAGTATGTTAACTTTGCAATTTCTTGAAGAACTCACTTCAGTTATCAGAACTAATATAGTTTTAAGAACATGACAAAGAACTTATAGTAGACATTAGCTTTTAATTTCATTTTATACAGGTAGGCTTTTAAAATATTTACATTTATTAAGCTTTATTTTTAATACAGGACAAAGATGACAAATTATCAACTTTCCCTGTTTACTTGTATGATATATTTAGCAAAGACAGCTTAAATATGACAAAGCTAAATTACCACAAAGCAAAATAAGTTTAGTGGTTTATATTACATCACATTTTGAAGAGTCCCCTTAATACATTTACAACATAATACAAAATATAAACCAACTAATTTTCTAGTTAATTTTTCATAAATTATATAGTAAATGACTGTTTCTCTAATTTTCTCAGTGCTAACATACAACTGAATAGGCTTTTAACATCCGATTTTGGATGAGTATAGATTGTGATTCTGAAGTGCTGTGTAAGGTATCAAGGTAATAGTTTATTGAATATATAACCCCTGTAATACTTTATGGTCAAAATTTTAAAAACAAGGAATAAAACTAAGTCGTCAGAATTTGAGAAGCAATGAGATTTCTGATATAAATAAGTCTAAATCTTCTTTTTATAGATTAAGAAACTGTTCCCTAAATAAATCAAGCCCGGGTGAAGGTCACACAGTTAGTGTGGTATAGTGAGAAGGCCTATAATTTAGAGTCAGACAGACCTGGATACTAATCCAAGCTCACCCCTTGCTGTGCTATGTTATACGTGTTACTTTATCTTTCACGGCCTTAGTTTCTGCATCTGTAAAAAGGACATAATAATAAGCATTTCTTATGTTGCAGTGACAAATTAAATTGAATAGAGTATTATGGTACATAAAAGATGGTAAACATATGTGAAGTTCTAGCTTTATTAAAGAAATAGCCACATACAATCCAAATTTCTTACTTTCTTGTCTGTAAGTCACCAACATAATATTTTGCTTAACTTTCTAGTTGCTTAAAATTCAAAATACATATTTTTTCATATAGTTTTAAACTCAACCCAGTTACGTGAATCTCATAAATTCGAAACTGTACTTTTGCTATCTACGTATCAAATTAGCATAATTAGTTAATCTGAAATGACTTAAATAAAGCTTTTCCATTCTATTCATTAGCCTCTGCTCTTTTTCCCTGAGTGAGGTTAAGTTTTTTCCAACTGCAAAATTTTTAATAGGGTTAATGAGTGAGTGTAATGCTCTTTGTAAATACAATGGACTGCTGACCTTTATACTAAGGGGAAATAAAAAATTTTTAAGTCAAGCAAAATGTCTCAATTGTGATTACCAAGTGGCCTCTATCCTGAACAATTAGCTTAGTACAATGGTTTAAAAAGAAAAAAAAAAAAAGCTTGTTCTTTCTTTCAAATAATCTTTAACTACAGCCTATAAGAGAAGAATGCTTTCAATTTTATAAGAGAAACTACATTTCCACTTAATCAAAAGAAAATTTTCATATTACTTACCTTCTTTTTTATGCATTAATATAAACTTATGAGGAAGAACTAGCAATGATGTTCTTAGTTCTCAAAGTATCATAAAATGACGTCTATATGGAGAAAAATGTGGAATAGTGAGAAGAAAATAACAGGGGAGAGCTGGAAAAAGTCCTATATAGTTTCATTTATCAGAAAAAAGAATATATGTAACAATACATAATAAAATATGTACACATATTTTTTTCAATTTCTCTCTATGTTCTCCCAAGGATAAATAAACTTGTTTCATTATAGTACCATAGTACCTACAAATGAAGGGCCTTAGACATTTTCACTTATGTTTTGCTAACCACAAAACTCAATTCCAGATATTTTTCGACTATGTGAACATGTGACTGACATAGTGTCCCTAGTTGCTAAAAGTAAAAGGAAACAGCCACACAAGTTACACAGGACAAACAAGCTGGCCCGAACAATGACTGTTCCTTTGGAATAAAGTTCACTGACATTTCACCCTCTAGAATCACATATCATTTATTAAATGTCCCATAATTACTAACCATGGGGATTCTCTAATGCTCTTCCTGAATAATAGGAAACAAAAATGTTGTAGAGACTAAAAGCAATGTGCAAGTCCCAGATGAACTAAAGGTGTACAATAAAGATTACAACTTCAACAAATATACATTCTAATACCACCTTCCTTTCCTTTCCCAAGAGGTTCAAAGATGCAGTATACATCAATAGCCAGCTACAAGAAATGTTTACCGTCCCCAAAAGCAAAAAGCAAAATAGGGTCTCAGCTTCTGTCTATAGGCAGGCATGTATGTAAATACCAAGGGTAGTGTCTGTGGAGATAATGAGAGTCAAAGGATAGTGCTAAGCCAATCCCCCAGATCAAAGGGGTCCCTTCAGAAACTCAGAACCAGATTCTGCAAGAAAAGTCCTGATTTCAGAAAGGTCACACCTTGCTGAAAAGGTGTGTACCCATAGTCCCCACTTCTCATCCCTGAAACTATGGCTTTACGACAAGATCGGTTCAGAGGAATAAATATTATTATCCCCAATTTCCAGGTAAGCAAACTGACTGCAAGTCCACTTTTGAAGACTCTGCCCACATGTCCAAAGACAGTCAGTAATGTGCAATAGAATCTACACCCAAACTCTAGACATGGATTCCTAAGTCCATACCCTTAGCCAACATTACCATCCCAGTCTCCATATTATCAGTATCCTGCCATTTTTAATTAGTCTTATTTTTCTACCTTAGCCTCAAAGGAGGTAAGGTAAACATAACCTATTTGTTCATTTGTCTGTCATATGACTAAATACAGACTTTGGCAGGGTTGTAAATACAGTAGAGAATTACTAAAGGACTATAAACATCCATCAGAATATAATTATTTCTCACCTTTTCTTCTTTTCTTTTAATATTTTTTTACATCTTTATTGGAGTATAATTGCTTTACAATGTTGTGTTAGTTTCTGCTGTATAACAAAGTGAATCAGCTATACTATACATATACATATATCCCCATATCCCCTTCCTCTTGCGTCTCCCACCCTCCCTATCCCACCCCTCTAAGTGGTCACAAAGCACTGAGCTGATTTCCCTATGCTATTCGGCTGCTTCCCACTAGCTATCTATTTTACTTTTGGTAGTGTATATATGTCCATGCCACTCTCTCACTTCTTTTTTGGATTTATATGTGATTTTTTTTCTCCCCGGCTGGTGATTAACAATGAAAACTAAGACACACCAGTGTGGTACTGGTGAAAAACACTCTATTCATATTTATAACTCCACGGTAATGGTTTTTAACTGTGTGCATCTAAACAAACAAAAAAATGCTGCATGGATATTTGTAATTCTTAGACCCTCTGAAGATCATATATTGGCTCCATATAGGTCCATGTATAATATAACCCTGCTTTATGGATACTTGAAAGTTCAAGGCAAGTTACAGTTATTATTATTATTAACTTATTCTTTATACATCTGCAGCCTGGCTCAGAGGCTTATTAACTCCTTATGTCTCTTTTCCCCTCCTCTGAGGCACTTCTCAATGATATATCTCTCTTGTTTAACAGATAGCTGTTCTCACATCAGTCTCACTCTACCGTCAAGCCCACACTTAACACTGGGATGAGGTGACGCAGCGGAGGAGTGAGGCTGTTACCTGCAGAGTGCCTCTTGCTAAGGCATGTGGCTCCTACACAGAGGGAAAAGGACTCTGGGAAACCCTCTGAAGGACTGGGAAACCCATCCTGACTAAGCCAGTAGGGCCCAAGGGTTAATCTAAGCTCTCCTTGCCCGTCCCCACTTTGCCTACAATAGGATGGCCTGGGTTTGCTCCTGATCAACTCTGAGATAACTTTGTTCAGAAACCCCTATTGTTCTATTGCATATTATGTGTAAGAATTACGTGTTGTTTGACTAAAATCCTTCTTTCCTTCCATCCCAGTTTAAATTAAGCCTTGGGGGGGAAAAAAAGCTTGTTACCAGTTTAGGACAAAGACATCTTTTAATCTGTCGAGGCATTTGGTCAAACTCAACCAAGTGGCAAATATACCTTTCTATGATTTCTGCTCCTATATCAAGTTTTGATCAAAAACAACGAGATTTCATACATGCATATAACAGACAAAACCACATACTGAGTTCTATCATGACACCTTTTTTTGCTTAGGTTTATTTAATGAAGGTATTCATGCTGAAATAGGGTTGTCCCAAATGGTACAGTTTCTCTAACCAGCAACCAATAAATAGAAGATCCCTGCTGTATTATTTTGTACCATACAAAATTATATATGTGAGAAGCAGATGGTGAATGTCAGCTTGGCACCATTCCACCATCTGCTCTTTGTACAGCTCGTCAAGTTCAGAGTGGTGCTTAAAGATTAAAGACAGACAATGATATTGTTGAAGCCAAGAGCAGCCTTCTTCTCCTTCCTTAAGCAATCCCAACATTGGCAATACATACACCAAGTACCTCCAAGGGTAAAAGCTCATCTATGACCTAGAAAATCTGTTTTAATCTCATTCTATTAAATAAAACCTAAACAAAAGCATTCATTTCTATAGTATCCCACAGATATTTCCTGGACAAGAAAAAAAAAGGAGTAACAAATTTCTAAATAGCTAAAAACAGGATACAGAAAAGAGACTGCACATACTACAAGAGGATATATAACAAGAAAAACAACAAAGCATAAATATTCGTGCTGAGTTTGTTTTTTGTTTGCTACTAGAGAGCATAAAGGATGCTAATGAAGGAACATCTGCAACATGCTGGCTTCATATCTAATTGTAGTACAAAAGTGGATATATTTTGCACCATCATATAACTTTTATCTTACAGATATCTTTACAGCTATTGTACTGAAAAATGCAAAAATGAAATCTATAATACTTACTAGACTTCATATACTAAAGACCAATTGGAGGCTACCTGTTATTTTTAAATGACCTATTTCCATCTAAATGCAATAAATATTACTCATGACAATGTGTACAAGGAAATGATACTAATTCCGTATTTTTATAAAATTACTATGTGATATAAATGTATTATAATACATATAATATAAATTAACTAGATGATATGCTAGATATGTGAATATGCCAGATAACAGTAATGGCAGAGCCTTCTCTAGTGCCTACTCTATGCCAGGCGTCATTCTAGTTGCTTTACCTCTGTTAGCTCTTCAGTCCTCCAGGCTTGGCTACGTAACCCGCAGGACCCAATGCAAAATGAAAATGCAGGGTCCCTTGTTAAAATTGCAGGATAAAAGCTTTTCCCTGTCTTCCATGGTCTTTCTCTCGCAACAGATCATGAGATACTTGCAGGGTGAAGGCAGCTCTCCCCAGGTGCTTGGGCCCTCTCCTGTCCCTGACACTCAGCACATGCACCACTGGCTGACCGGACTTCCCCGGCCCCCATGCCCAAGCCCCACTGGAGGCAAAGCGAGGCAGAGGAGGCAGGAGAAGGGGCAGCCCAGAAGCCCTCCAGGGAAGTGGGGAAGCAGTAGCAGGCGGGACCCCACGTGAGCCAAGGCTGCAAGTCCCCAGTGCAAGTGACACTGTTCCATCTGACTTCATTACAAAAGAGAAATCCGAAGTAAAAATTGTTGAAGATGTCAAGACGGTGAGCACAGAGCATTAAGCAGCAGGCACAGGGCCAGATTCTGAGTGCCAGACCATGTGCCATGTCACTGGCTGAACGCCCATGAAGTTGCCCCCCTGACTGGAAAAAGAAACACTATCTCCATTCTACAGATGAGGAAACTGAAGCATAGAGAGTATTATTAACTTCCCCCTAAGTCACCCGCATATAAGTGGCAGAGTCAGGATTCAAACTCAGACAGGATTTAAACGCAATCCTGACTCTAGGGTCTTCCCTTTATGCTATACTAAAAGGCAATTTAAAGTAATATATTTTTAGTGTATAATAATCTGTTTAGTCTATTATTTCTAATCAAGTAGCTCTAGTCTATCCAAATCTAAAGGCACATATACAAACACTTATTATAAAATCACATACAAATACATCAGGAAAAAATTCTAAAACGTATTCCTTTATGTACATAAGACCCAGATACAGAAATTTGATGATTTCGTTTCCAGAGAGGGGCAGGGGGCTATGATATATGCATGAGCAGTATATATATGCCTTATATATTGATACTTGAATTTCAGAGGTCTGATAAGTCATATTTAATGTCATATATATATGAATACCTGAGTCCCAAAACAGCATTCTAAGCCTGACTCCAAGATTTTCAGAAACACGAAAATAACCATCAGTACTTGAACCCCAGGCAACCATATGGCATCTCTCTGGCACTCTCACACCTCTTTTCTGTACGCCTTTCCTCCTTCCTGGCCATTATCTCCTACGACCCCGAACACCTGGTATAATCATTCTAATTATAGAGTTTTCTCTTAATTTCCCCATCACTTATACCAATAAAAAACACCAGTGTCCCAATCTGTCCATTTATTTGTTCAATAAATATTTATTGAACAAATCTGATTTGCTCCACAGACTTTAAATTACAAGTTTGCAGATTATCTGATTAACACATTCATGAATAGTTTATGATAGCATTATGATTGAAATAAGAGCTCTAGCACTTAATCCCCTATGCCACAATCCCAGTATTTCCAATGAATGAATCAGTCTTGTATCATGTCAGTGTGTAGATGTGAAAGGAAGAAGGGAAAAGATAACACCTCTCTTTTAGGATCCACCTTAGAAAAAGAGAAATCAATGCCAGTTTTCTTGGTGGGAATATGGCAAACAACATACTCCAGAAAATTATTTAAAGTACAGGCAGTCACTTTATTGCTGTGGTCACCCTTTGCCGCCCCCCTGTCCAATTGGTAACCGTTCAACTTAATTTCTACAGTAACTCAGAGTTATAGAGTTGTATCATACCCATGCCAGATAAAATTTTAAAATCATTCTATGTTTCAAGATACGTATCCAAATTGACCTACTCAGTATGACTCAATCTCCTCCAACTCCCAGTAGAGTTTGTTCTTCCAGTTACAATTTAGCAACTTGTACTAGAAATATTAGTTTATATATCTGCCTGAATCACTAAAACTGCCTTGCATTTAAAATTTTTAAAAAGCAGGAGTCATTGATTTAGTGATTGCTGTATAACTTTCTTCAACTCCAAAACGTTAATTATTATAATAGTTAATGTTGGTAATTCTTGGCAAGGTCTCTATGAATAAAGATTAAATGATATAATTTGTATTTAAAAGGAAAAGCACACCCTGGAACAGTGTTCAATGATTCACATAGAAATAATCAGAGAGAACACTGTCTAAATGGACTTTGAAGACAAACTTCATTTAGTAAATTTAATAAGATAAATCAGTAAGTATTAATTGACCATTCCCTCAGTTAGGCTAAATGTTAAATATTGAGTCTTGCCCTTCACAAGTTTCACTCCTATAGCCACTGTGACTGTCATAAAATTTTTCATTTAGTCACTCAAACAACATTTAATGACCTTAGCTTGTTTCCGTCCCAAAATTATACCATTCTTGAAGACAAACCCTGTGTCCAATTAATCTTTGTATCTTCCATCATGCAAAATACACAGCCTTTTATGTAATTGCAGGAAATGAGCCATATGGGAATGAAGAAATCCCTCCACTCCACAATACCATAGACATAGAAAGCATAAGGAAATTTTTTTAAAAAATCATGAGTCCCAGGATCAAGATGTAAAGTTGTACAGGAATATGTTTCTTTCATTTTTTTTTTCTTTGAGGAACAAGAAACCTTCAAATTTTACAAATCTGAAATCACTGAAGTGGAAAAGCCTATCCTTCAGGACTTCCAATTTTGTTTCTCCCTATCCCCCAATTACCCTGCCCTAACCCACTGCAAATCCGTCTTCAGAGGCCCAACCTCTAAGATCTCTCTTAAGCTCCCCTAAGATGTCCCCCTTTACATCTCTGATCCAAACTTCTATTTCCACAATATTTAATAACCAATAATCCCAGGTATTTGTGTTAATTCATGTAAATTGTGGAGGCAGGACATCTTGCTCTGTTTAAAAAAAAGGCGGGGGTGGGGTGGGGAGAGGGAATGTCAACAATTTAAAGAGATGGCACTTTGGGGAAGGAGAATCAGCACTTCCATTTAATTTCTAATTTGAAATTAGAATTAGAATTCTGTCCCTTTCTTCTTTCCTTCCCAACTCAATAAACTGTTTTGATTCCTATTTCACCAGAAAGTAGAAGTTCTCCATTGTCATTGTTATTTTTAAAAAGGCAAAAATATGTTTCCATGTTATGTTGGCTGCTTTAAGTGAAATTATATTTTCCATTTTTCAGTTATTACATTTTTCAGTGTAACGTAAACAGTTCACCTAGCACTTATACCATGCCAAGCCCTACACAAGAAAGGCAACAATGAAGACAGAAAACAAATTAGTACAGACCCTCCTCTCCAGTATTTTATCAAATTTATCAAATTTATCATATTTATAATATCAACTTCATTTGAAAATTCATAAGAAAAACAATTCTTACTATCAATTAAAAGTGACTGAATTCTGCAAATATAAAAGCAGTCTATTATTTAAATGTTAATCTTCCTAAGGTAAAAGCAAAATTTTAAAAATTTAAATTGAAGGTTTATTTATTCCTGCTCCCCTTTTTATATCTTACACTGCTGTATTGTGCCACATGTATTTAAATACTTTGTCCAAAAGTGTACAGACACATAATAAGTATGTTTAGCTGGACCTTTTGTTTTCTTACTGTAATCACTGTTGGTACTATGTTAATGTTACTTTTTCATAAGGAAATCATAAAATAATCTTCAAGTCTACTCTTGTTTACCTTTCTCTTCCTCCCCCCTTTTTTTAAAGTAGGATAACAAATCATTTAAAATCATTTTCCTCTCTCTTCTGTCTACACTATGGTCATTGAATGGTTAAAATAATTGGTGAATTACCAATATGTCTAACAATTTATATTCCTTTCTTGGACCTGGCACTGATCTTCTATTCACTACTCTTGCTATATCAAGATTTTTATTGAAAACATGTATTAAGAATTTTTAAAAGTACACATATGGATTCTTAATAGAGATTTGGTTCTAGTCCAACATGGACACTAGATTATTTTGCTCTCAAACCAGAGTCAGAATCAAGAGAGTTAACTTTTTAAAAATCATCTCATGTCAGAAGAGCTTCATACCAACCAGGAAAAAGGATGTTATCTTTCAGGTTACAATTTAAAAGTCAGCAATGCACAATCTTAGCTATTGTTCACTCTGGCAAATCACCACTGACTGGATGATTTACAGCAGGTTGGTAATTATATAAAGGCACATAAATATTGCTAAAAATTTCAAATGTCCACCTGCTAGAAGTGGAATCACATGTGCTATAAAAGTAGAGCAATCATGATCACTGGCCAACTCCAAAGGCAAATATTTGGCTAGTAAGGCTGCCTGTTCACTAGTGTTAGCATTCACTGATATCAAATAAACCATATCCACAACACCAATTTCCATTTAAGTGATTGTTAAGAAGTCTGATGAAGTTAAACTGAGATACGATGATTGCAGAATTTTAATGATGGAAGGAGTCAATAGACCTGTTATGAAACAGCTGTGTATGTTGGCAATGTTTGCCAGTGGGATTGCCTGGCCCCATGAGTTGCATGGTAATCTTAGGGTTGTGTCCTACGGTAGCAGATTAAATCACGAAGAGTGAGACAGTGTGGACCAAGGAAAACTGGTATTTATCACGTGTCTATTATAAAATAAAGCACTGAACTAGATATTTTCAAGTACTATATTAATTTGCTTAGTATTCTCATTAATGCTGTAAATTTTATCATTGCTATGTTTTTCACACATGAAGAAACAGAAGCTGTGAAGGATTAATTTTTCCAGGGCCACTCAAGTGGGAGGGGGTTGGATTTGAATCTAAATACTTGTGATTAGAGAACACATCTGAGCCCTGCTGTGTGCCATTCCACAGGTCACTTAATTTTTCTGAGACTCAGTTTCCACATCTTTACAATGAGTTCCAAAGATACTTCCATGTTATTACTTACTCCTGATTCTTTTAATTTCGTTGTCTTCTTTCTTATGCCTTTATAAACGCATGGTGGAGGGCTGCTTAATAGAGATAAGATGTATTAATGCTACAAAGGGAAAAACCATTAAAGAAATGGGTTGGTTAGCTACCTTCACCTCAAGTTAAAGAGTTAGGTCTCCATCTGCAGAGAGAAGACATTTTGTCAGTGCTCTAGGTTCAGTGACTAAATCCAACGAGAAGATTATCAGCCATTTTATTCGACATTTAGAATCTGCTATCAGTTTGTTATGAAGCCCACAAACACTTATTGCTTGTGGGCTGTGTTACCTCATCTACAGTGTGCAAATCAGGGACTACCGGTTTAATACAGAAACAGTATTTATTACACAGGGTTGTTCTGATAATTAAATGAATCAATATATGTAAAACACTTAGAACAGTATCTGGTATGCAGCATGATCTATAAAGTACTATTTATTTTTATTATGTTGGATAATGTACCCCTTCATCCATGAAACCTATAGAACATTATATAATTCCTGGCAGACAATATTAACAGCTGTGTAAAAGGATTCAGGCTTAACCACAAACATACCTTTTATTTATTTATTTTTGGTCTAAGAACATTAATTACTGAGTATGCAAAATATATCCAAGAACATTTTCAACTTCTCTTCTTTATCTTCTATCTAGAAAGTTCAGAATGTATTATCATTGTTTCCCAAAAGTGACCAGAAATAATTCTTTTTAAAACTATGCAAACAAATAAAGCAGTATTCAAAACAAATTTATTAATATCATGTCCTACCTATCAAGAGGCAGAAAAGCATAAAAAATTGCTTACGGGCCATTGGTATTCAATGAATATTTACTATAAGAACAAATAAGTATATAAATGAATAATTCTTTAAAAAGAAGACATGATCCCAGTAGTAGTAAAGCATTCAAAACAACACAAAATCAACTAGAAAAGCAAAACCCCAACTTTAATCAAAAACACTAAATCTGAAGCACAAATACTAAATTCTCATAAATACGTTGATGGGAAAAAAAAAACTGTAGAATATATAAGCTAAGAAAATTTTCACAAAACTTCACCAAAGAAAGTGGCTAATGTAGAGGATACTTAAGGAACTATCCAAATGGGTTATCACTGAAGTGAAAGAACTATGGTCCACACCTCCACAGTCAATTTGCCCAAATTTTCTGATGAACCAATGAGCCAATAGAAAGCAAAAGAAACAGAAAAGTGTGTCAGAGGGCTGCTACATTGCCCACACGTAAGTCTTCCTCTTGGACAAGAAGGTAATCTGTATGTTCCCTAAAATCTGTCAGTGTTTTAGACACTAACTTCCCAGGTAGAAATAGCAGATACCATCTAAATTCCTTTGCTTTGATGGGAAAGGTGTGATTTCCAAAACCATAATCTCTCTCCCTGAGGTATTGTTCACTCCTTTGAACTCTGTCTCTTTCTTATTCACCTACTGTTGGGCTAAACCGTTTCTCTGTCACCAGTCACTTCCAGGTCTCCACTTATCCTTCCCTCTCCCCAAAGAGTCATAGTGAGCCTTCCTTTGATAAAACTCAGAAAGGAGGAAGCTTGGCTCTTCTCTTGAGCTTGGCAATGAAGTCTTCGGTTTCCTTTCTTGACAATTAAATCTCTGGGAAATTAAGTCTCTTTGAGAAGAAACTAGACAAGCATACTGTTGATTCTGGAAACCCAAGAAACCACTCTAAGTTAGGATTTTCACCCAAGTCTTCACAGTGCTGAAGGGAGCACCCACTTCATGCCCAGAGTCAGAAGACCTGGTTTCTGAGTCGTCAGCTGACTCCACAGGGAGAACAGATTATACCTCTTAATCTCTGCTCTGGGTTTCCCCCTCTGCCAAAAACAGGAACCAGAGGTTTTCTTCAGTTTATATTTAAATATTTTTATTACTCTTAACACTTCCTTGTCTTTACTCTGGAGAAAATAACACTACAAGTACTTTTTCCCTCTTCTGTATCATCACTGTCCACCACCCCACACGCCAACTGTTTCCTCTCATGTGCCCTTGAGATAAATTCAATTTTGGAAACTAGTCAGAATATGGGTCATGAACCCAGTTGTAAGAAACCTTACTGCTGAGCATTTTCTTTTCTATTTCATGGTTTCTTGCCTCCTCTCCCAGTTGACAGGTAAGCAATCACAATGAGCCTGGACACCATACTGACCAGGATCACCAGGAAGATCAATAAATGCCAGTAACTTCAACCCCCCCTCCATTCCCCCAGACCAGTGCCCACGGTGCAGACCATGCCCTTAGAGCTAAGGGATCGTTATACCAGGTAAGAATTTTCTCTCATGAGAACTAATAATGAGGTATCTGAGTACTAGCTTAACAAGTGAACTCATTTGAGTATATCTGACATGATATAAAAGGAACCTGGGTAGAATTATAAAGCACATCATTATATTGCCAGATGTATTCACAGTGCTACGTTGAAATCATATTCATAACAATGTACAAATTCTGAAAGGTCTTTTAGAGTCTTTGGATAAAAAAACAACCACACCATCCTAAAAGATGCTGACTTTTTATCAGGGCAGGAGATCACTGGCAAATTGAAGTAAGCATATGAATCTTCTGTCCTATGCTCCCTTCTCCGAGACTAGAATATGCTGTATATGCTACTGCTCTATTAGCCTCATGTCCTTATGATCTACTACGTAATCCACACAACCCATTTCCAAAGTATATGCCAATAAAATGCTAAGAGCTGTCGAGGCACAAAGCGTAAGAAATTTCCTGACCAACTTTAATACTAATTACTCTTTCCTTTCAAGGCAGAAACTGCTTTCTTCAGCCTCAGCCAATTTTAGCTAGGTGACCAGTTCAGAAAGTGTTATTGTAAAAATGCAGTTTTACTGATGCTACTTTCTCTTCACGCCTCACCTTCAGCTGCACAGGCTCCTGAAGACAGGGCAAATCATACCAACAAGAAAGGTGCAAAGCTGCCATTCTAATAAAGATCTTAGCCTTGTGGAATTTCATGCTGTCTCTAATTTAAATTTTCCCTCAGATAATTCTGAGACAACAAAGAAATTGTGGTGGGTATATGTAGTATTAGAAATGTAGTAACTTAAAACTTTCTTAATATGCTGGCTTCCTTTCTGGTCTTACAGAGCACTTCATAATCCAAAGGAGGGGGGGAAAAAAAAAAAGGAGAGAGAGAGAATTCAAAGTGTAATACAAAATTTAAATGACCTAATAAACCCATTCCTCAAAACAGCATATCTGGTTTCCCTGGAAGTCTTTTACTTTCCTAGTACTATTCTGGTCCATATGAGACTACCCAAAATCGTTCTAGAATGATAGATATGTCATCTAAATAATCTTTTACATTAGAACTTTCAAACGGTCTTTTATCAATAAAGGCAAGTTCTGTTTCAACCATTAGGTATGACTCTGATCAGCCAAATTATTAACTAAAGAGTGAATGCCAGCAACACACTGTAGCTTTCTGTATCTCTCTAAAATGTATGCCAGCAACACACTGTAGCTTTCTGTATCTCTCTAAAATGTAAGTCCAAACTATCTACCTCTTCCTCTGAAACAACCACCTCTGCTCAACTAAAGTAACCATCCTATAAACTGTCCTCTGACAATCTTACAGTCACTTCTCAATTACTGTCATCAGGTAAATTAGCCTCATAAAAGATGTTAATTTCTGTTTCTAATTAACATTATCACCTACTTTCTGATTATTCCTATCTAGAATGAGCTAGAAAGGAAGACCCATTAAAGTAAACCACTTAATTACTTTCACTGTCCCAGGGATACATGAGATCTTAAAAGGAAAAAAAAAAAAAAAAAAGTCAAAGGCATTACTTTCAAAGAGAAAGCATCAGCCAATAGCAAAGGAACAAATGATTTTTAGCATACAGGAAGGAGAACAACATTATCACTAACTTTTACTGAGTGCTTACTATAGAGCAGTCTCTAGCTAAACACTTTATACATATTGTTTTAATTAATTTTCATAAAATTCTATGAGTTAGGTACCATTAACATCTCCAATTTAGAGGTAAGGAAGCTGAGGTCTGGCAGCTTTGTTACTTAACCAAGATCAAAACAGGTAAAAGTGTCAGAGTCAGGGCTCTCTCTTACAGCATACTGGGGTAACTCCAAGAATGATAAAAGTCTTATAGTCAGTTTTCAGTCATAGTGAAAGGATATTGCCAATAATTCTACAAAAGGAGGCAACAACATAAATATCTAACCTTGAGCACTCCAGAACCATACCCTTAAATCTGAAGCCACAGTACGATTTTCTTTACACTTTAGTATTTATAACAAGATATTCTGTCTATCTTAATGTAACATTATCACTGCACAATTTTTATAACTCTTCCAGACTTTTTAAAGGCATGTCCCAAACAACCGCATTTCTTCCAAAGCATTTGCAAACATCACAAGGTAATTACTTTCAGTACATCAGTCTGAAAAAAAGCCTGCTCTATCCTTTTATAAATTACTAATGTAGGAAAATTCTTTTCACTTAATAGAAAAATCAGAATTTTATTTTCTGCAAAGGTGTCAATGATCCCATTGCAAAGCACTGGCCAGAGATTTACATACTGGTTTAGAAATATTCAATTAACTATGAGCATTGCAAATTCCCCAATTAATTATAGAATCATCATGAATCTTCTCAAACATTCTTCTAAAGAGAACATTTTAAAAATACTTAAAACTATCCACGTGTGTTGTTAACCTCCGCAGAAAAGCTATCAAAAGAAAGAATCAAACGTTAATGTTTGTTCTCCCCCGAATTACTTAATCTACTCTAACTACTTACATATTTCTATAGGATTAAAGTACGGAATATGCAGGGAGATTATTAACCTTGCTATATAATAACAACAAAAAGTGATTTTCAAAGATTTTCCTAACAACTACTTGGTGAGTTAAATACTGACCATAAGCCAGGGTAAAATATAAAGACTGATTTTTTTTACCATAACCGTTTTTATATTAAATTTTCTTTTTCCTTTATTGGAAAAGGAGGAATCCACCAATCACTCCCCATTTGACTAACAATCACTCTACAAATAGGCAAAGGCAATGTTATCTATATTTTATAGAAGCACTTTAAGTGAAGTCAATAATAAGAGTACACACATACACCCATGGCCTTCCCCCTCACAGATTATAAAAATTTCTAGACTGGTGTAGTCTTAATTCATAACACTAAGACACTTTCCAATTAAAATACCCCCATATTAAGGGTATACACGATATTATATAAATTGTTGACGTCCTTAACTTTTATTTTGGTTTTGGTTGTTTCTTTAAGGTTTTATTTTTGTAGAGCAGTTTTAAGTTCACAGCAAAATGGAGAAGGTACAGCGGTTTCCCACTACTCCTGGCCTCCACACATGCACAGCCTTCCCCATTACCAAGATCACTCACCACAGTGCTATATTTAGCTGGATATTTTTTTTATGATGAGAAAACAGTACTTAGCTACACATGAATGCTTATGTTTTCTCAAACTAATAATAAAAGTAGCATGTTGCATTTTAAAGGCTAGAAGGAACCTTAGTGATCGCCTTTTTCAAGCTCCTCATCTTAGAGAAAGGAGGCAAAGGCAGGTAAATAAGTTGATGCAAGTCACAAAGTTAAGGGGCCCCTAAACCTCTGAGACTATGATGCAGGTCTCCTGACTCTCACGGTTTTAATTTCTTGGGACCATAGCATGCCCCATAACTTTCAACTGTACATAATGCCTTCTAAGAGTAATTAGAAAAATGCAAATCAGGCTGATGTTAGCTATAACTACCCTCCTGACCACCTTACTCCTATAGTTAGTGGGCCAGCTACTTCGCTGAGAAGAAAATTTACATTGAGTTTTATGCCCATGGCTGTCCCAGTGGCCCTGGTATGCTCTCTTAGGCAGTGTGGGCTCAGAGGACCCTGAGGGGAGGACAGGCTGCTGGAAAACAAGAAACCAAAGAGACACAAGGCTGAGAACACACCACTATAATCCGCAGCACACACAAAGTCAATGCACTTACAATGAGCCACACATGCACCCGGATGTGTTGTGTGTATGGACCTGGGAAAATACATTTAAGCTGGAGACTTATATGACATATTTGTAGGGATATTTTCCTTTTCTTCAGCTCTCAATCTTATCAAGCAAAATCCTGGGGACAAGTATATATCACTAAGCAATAGCTATTGCACAGTATGTGGGAACAGGCAATCTTTGATCCATCTCAAAAAATCTTAGACTTGTAAATGACTTAACCAGTAACCCTTAACCCTGGTTGAACATATTATCTGAGGAGCTTATACAAAGCACTAATGCCTGGACTACATCCCAGATCAATTACATCAGAATTTTTAAGAGCGAGGTCTAGGCATTGGTGCCCTTCTTGTCCCTGTTATGCCAAAATACATGTTACATCTCTTTCAATGACTGAATCAACAAACATGTTGTTAAATACCTCCTTCACAGAGGTATGATAGGCATCAAGAATATTAAAAAAAAGAGAGAGATAAGATGTATTTCTTACCTTCAAGTAGGGGAGCTTTCTAAAATTATGTTTGTATTTTTCACTGTCAACTTTACATTTCTACTTTGGTGTTTTGTTTTCTTTTGTTGTTTTTCCCATGATTAATGACAAAATTCCAACACCTCCCCCATCCCACCCTCACAAACATACACAAAGGTCAGACCCTCCTTGCTCACCACAAGAAGCACTTCTCCGGACTGACACTGATCCGTTAATTAAATTGTCAGTTCCTTTGTTCAAACAGGGAAAAATCCATTTAACCACGTCATCATCTAACCCACATTAGCTTTAATGTACAGTGTGCCCAGCAAGGTACCATTCAAGGGTTTTATAAAAATGGAGCAGAAATCTAGATATGCTAATGCAAACTATCTTCTTCTGATCACTCTTCTTACTTTACCAAATTACTAAGTGAGGTCAGTTAGGTTGACACAGAAAATAGTGAAGAGAGTTCTTTCATTGATATGACACGACAATTGCTGGGTAGAGTCTCCATCCAATGCTATCCTTCCACACAATTATCTTAATGTACTGATTCTCTTACTAATTAGCAATTTTGCCCCTAAGTACAGACTTTGAAACAGGCAAACAGGCAGAAAAATGTTATATACCTACACATAAAGTATTTTATTCACATTAAATAAATCAAATAAAGCACAAATCTCTTTTCACTTCTTTTTGTCTATATAATGAGTTCCTGCAAGGGAAATACTATTCCTATTTATCTCTCTTTCTTTAAAATGACCCAATACTTGATTAGTAAATGAGAAATGACTATAGTTCACAATTACATTTGAATTTTGGAGTTTTTAATGTCAACAGGAATTGAGATTTTTTAATATTTAAAACAAAAACTGAAATGACTTCTGGGGGCTATGAAGGAAAGAAAAACTTTCCTCATGAACTACTTTTTCAAAACCAGCAAAAGCAATTACTATTTAACATATAGAAAAGTGCTCAATGTACAAATGCACATAAAATCCAGTTTACTGTGCTAACCTTTGTGCCTCAGTCTCAGAGTCAATCTAAATTCTAAATGCCCAGCTGCACAGGCTAGCAGACCAATGACCCTCAATTTCTCACAATCCAAATAATCATTAAACAAATATCTCACTTAATCATCCAAGAAAGCCAACTCGAATACCTATAGGAGCCAAGCGGACAAAATAACTGAATGTGTATATATATGGAGGGAGGAGAGGATAGAGGGGGCAAGATGGGGTTCTGGCAATAACGCCCTTACTAAGAAGAGGCAGCTACTAAAAGTCAGCTTTTACGTGAAAACTTCTGAATCCTACATGTTGGAAACGAATGCAAACTATCTGTATTTCTTTGCAGGCCAAATAATTCTCTCAGAGCTGGGAGGCAGCCTTCAGCCTGCTACATCAGCCTGCTGATGTAGATGATAAAAAGAAAGATAATTCAGGAGAGGAACAAAAATTCATATTACTACTGTTTTCCATAAGCCTTCAGTTGAACTTTGTTTTCTTGTAGTCTACATCTGTCAACCCATATGCAGTAATGCTTTAGAGTCTGCTTTCTTCAAAATTTCATCTTGAATTTTTCTTACTAATTTGGTCTGAACCCCTAAGAATGTTCCAACAGATACACAGCATAGGCAGAAAGAAGACTGACCCTTTCTTTTTAATTTATTTTATTGAAGTATAATTGATTTACAATGTGTTAATTTCTACTGTACAGCAAAGTGATTCAGTTATATATATATATATACACACATTATTTTTTATATGCTTTTCCATTATGGTTTATCACAGGATATTGAATATAGTTCCCTGTGCTATACAGTAGGACCTTGTTGTTTACCTCTTCTTTTTTTTTTTTTTTTATGAATGGTGGTGATTCAGAGAATGGATAACTAAACATGAATCACTTGGAAACATGAATAAATATAAACAGTGAGTTTTTGCTCACTCATGCTCTCTGTTTTTGTCACATTTCGGGGGAGAAGCTGAATGAAAAGTAAGGAGAGGCTACGATCACACCAGATCAACAACAGATACACAAACATTGCCTCCAACCCAACATAACCCATTTCACAAGATTCCAAAAGAATAAAACTCAACTATCTGACAAACTTCAATGGTCAATTGCTCATAAAATAGAGAAGGACTTAATTATGTAATACAGGTGAATAAATCAAGGGAAGAGACATAGATAAATATCTCTACAGTGATACAATTTGCATGTTCTACCTGGAAAAAAAAAAAACTGTGTTTTTACATATGTATTTGTGACAGCATACAGGAGGGAATGTGGAATTTACATGTTACCTCTGCCTGTGGGTGAATTACCTTTATATACACAAAGAGAAAGTAGAATAATTTTATACTTCAATAAGTCTACTTCTTTTTGACCAAGTGCCTTAGATAAAAACTGACAATTCCACACTGTTTTTAAAGCTTCTTGACTCCTTTCATTTACTGTACTTTTCAGCAAAATCCTGTATTTTCTTTCATCAGTCCCCATACTCTTATTTCTCTCCTTAAACTCTGTCAAAATACATAAAATCATTAATAACTAAAAGGAAGAAAATAATAGTAATAGTTACATACATCCCTATACTTTTATGATATATATGTAATATCAAAAGTATTTTAAAAAGTAAATACAATTATAAGGTAAATATACTTTTTCAATAAAGTTATTAAATTCAGATATAGCCCTGGTTATGTGATAGTTACTAATATATTAAAAAAATTAGTTTCACTATTATAAACTGAGTGACTACCTAAGGTCTCTAATTTAAAATCATGTGCTATTAACTCAGTCTATACAAACCACAGCTTAAGGACAAAATTAAAAACCTATCACTAAGAACTACCTAATGAAATCTCAATGAAAAGTCAGGGTCGGTTGGGAATAACCTGAAGAAAATGGCTTTACAGCAATAGACTCAGAGACAATACGATGAGAAATAAGCGTAAGTCCACAACGAAGTCTTCCAATTGAACCTGAGTCTAACCAGTGAAAGAATTTAAATTAGGAGTAATTTGTATCAAACACAAACACATTCACAGAAGAAAAGTAAGAGAACAGATATTCTGAAAGGAGGGAAGAGATAGTAAATGCGCAATAACTGTTGGTTACTGACATCTTCTCTCATCTATAGGATCTGACCTTTCCTTCAAATAAGCCAAATGCTTTAAGAACACAAGACACCCATGTACCACGTCACCGCCCCTGGCTGTCCTTTTCAGACTACTGATCAGGCTACCATGTGAAGTCAGATAAACACCTTCTTACAAATCTGCCTCCGCCCTGGGGCTTCACTGGTTACCTAGGGATGAAATCATATGTATGCATGTAGATTTCCACACCCACGTACCGAGTGCAAGGGCTCTAGAAAATGGAACTCAGTTGCCTGCTAGAAAAATATTAGTGGATAATTCACATAATGCACAGAATATACACTAGATATATCAATAGAATAAGTTAATGGCACACCTAACAGCTGAATAAAACTCTACCTCTGTTAAACCAAAAGGTTTTCATAAGTCAATGTAATACATAATATGTATGAATTATCCATAAATGTGAATATCCAATCACTATTTATTCGGGACCTAGGAATTGCTAGGAATTGTGTTACATACTTGGGATAACAATGTCCCTGTACTTCAGGTGCTCATAATCTAGTGGGAAAGACAAGTAATCAAACAATCACAGCGCAGAAGCTGTGCTGCGGTGCCTGCTTTGAGGGCCATAAGCACAAGGTTTAATAATGGAAGTACTTGAAGCTCATGCTACACTGAGATTGGAAGAGGAAGGTGTCAGGGTATTCGAGGAATGGTTTCTTAAGGAGGTGGCATCTAATCTAGCAATCTGGCAAAGAAGTGGAGGGACGTGTGCTGCAGGCAGATGGAAGCCCATGTGCAAGACTCTGAAGCAACAGTGGTCTGTTGGAGAAGCAAATAGAGACCCAGAAACAGAAGGAGCTTGGACTCTATCCTTTAAGTAAAGGGAAACCACCGGAAGATTTTAAGCGAAGGAATAATATGCAAGGCTACTTCTAAATGGCATACATCAGCTACTGAACTACCTCATATTACCTTTACATTAAATACTGAACTAACAGCTAAATCCACATGACATCTAAAATCAAATTCCAATTAATCATTTAAAGTCTTACCCCCACTTCTAATTAAGTAATTAACTGACCCAATAAATATAAATATTTTCTGAAGGTGGAAGTGTGTTTTGAAGAAAAAAGAAAAAACATTGAGAACTGGGGTGGGAGTGTGCAGTCAAGATGAACAAAGGCACAGAAACAGGGATACGGGAAAGCACAGGGCCTGCTCTGGCAAAGCAAATAACTGAAGCTCCTTCTAACAGCAGGATGATTTCAGTCTCAGAAAAAAGTCAGCACAAAAAATGATAAGGTGGAATGGGAGATAAAATGCCTTTAATTTCATTCAGAAGCTAATGGAGAACAACTATAGTTTTGTAAACTGAAGAGTGACAAGCTGCATGAGAAAACTGCAGTCAGTGTAGGAGAAACTCGAGTCATACACGAACATTTTTAAGGGTTTTTTTTTTAACATTTTCAGTTTAAATAAATAGTCTCCTCTTTTCAGGGATACCTGAAATGGCCTGGATTAAATCGATATGAAGGAGGGAAAAAAATCTATAAATTTTCATTAGTTAGTCAATATTCAACTAAAGCAAATGGGAAAGAGACATTACCCCTTTTCTGTAAAAATATCTGCACGGTTAATCATCAGGGGAAGAAATCTTAGAAAAGGAGGCAAGACTGTCACATTTTAGTGATTACGTTCTTCACGTGGTACATGCTGACTAGTGAGGCTTCAGCAATCGTGGTGGGGGGAGAATTCGGAACTCTCAGTTCTTACTCTGACTCCATAGTGACCACAAGGCTGGCATCAACTCCAACACACAAAACCGCCTTCATCTACAGCAGCGCCTTAGATATGCCAACACCACTATAGAGAGCCGCAAGACAGAATCAACAACACACAGATCATCACTGCAATCATCTGACTCTTCATGAACTAAAGATAATAAAATTTCAACCTTATCTCCCCTCCATACCTAGACAAACCTAAGGAAGATTCAAATCCCATAATATCCTAAGAGCATATCATTTACATTAATGTGCTGAGACAATAGGCTTAACATATGTCACACATATAAGTAACATACCTATGAACCAAAGGTCCAAGACATGTGTGTATTTAAGACATCTTCCTTACACAACTATGGGACAAAAGCCAAGGGCATTACCATGATTTGATTTCTATGTCATGTTCATGAACCCAATCTTGGCACTTGTTTCTTTTAACTGAGTTGGCTTATGGGACTTCCTGCTAAATATTAGCTGTTTATATTCATAAACATTATTTGTTCAGCCCAGGAGCAAACTGCTATAAAAATTATAGGAGGGCAGTCACCAAATTCATTTATTATGTCTACTACTACCAAATTAGCATTTTTCATTTTTATTGTTACCTTTTAGCAATGCTAAATCCTGCCTTCAAAAACTCTGCCAAGAAGATGGAGTATCTATGCTGTAAGATTCCATAGTCACCATCCTCTCCAACTCAAAATCCCTCTACTTCCTCAATTCCCTCTCCACTCCCTTCTCTGAGTTTTAAGCATACTTCCTCTTTGCCAAGGTGAATCTTCTGCCCATTTTCTTGAAAGTGCCTCACTGCCCTCTCTAGCAGTCCAATTTTTAAATCAATTAAGCAGAAGAGTTCTCTTACATTTTCAGATTCTCCCTGTGGATTGGCTCTTTTCTTCTTGCTACAAAAAGTCTCAGGCCTCCCCATGCAGGAAGGAAGGAAGGAAGGGAGGGAGGGAGGAAGGAAAAACCTTTCCTCTGATTCTGTTCCTTTTCAACACAATACCTCCCCCTCCCCTATGAATGTCTTGAAAATGAGAGTGCCCCAGCCTGCTAATTCCTCACTTCCCACCCACCACCTCACCCCCGGGTACACTGCTTAAGCCATCTCTACTTCACTTAAAATGTTCTCCTAACTCCTCACTTTCCTATTTTTCCACACACCCACTTCTCTATCTGCTGGCAAGTCAGAAACTTAGGGTCATCCAAGACCTATTCAGTTCTGTCACCTTATGCCTGGAGTCAGTTACTAAGGTCTTATATTTAGTTGATATTTCTATTATTTGTCTCAAATATACCTCTCAGTGCCAGTACATTGCTTTGGGTGCTTTTAAATTCCACCTAAAATATGGTGAAACTCTCCTAACTAGTCTATCCACCTTGATCAATCCATTGCCTACAACATGCTATAATAAATCTTTCCAGACACAAACTTGACCACTCCTTACTGACAATTTATACTACAATTTGCCCCATATCCTAATGGTAGAATAATCTTCCAGAAGCCCAGCAGCAATCATGTGACTATGCTGCTCTAAATCTTCACTAACTCCACAGTCTCAAGTGAGTTAAGTGCGGTCTTCTTAGTTTGTTATTCAAGGCTTTGCACAGTACAGCCCGAAACTATCTTTTTAAATCTATTTTTCTCTAACTTATATTCTAGAATTCAAATAAACAATATTAAATTGTTATTTCCATTGATGAAGGTGATTACAGGATAAAATGTTATTCATTCTTCCCTCTCCTATCCAACACAAAAGTGACATGAAACAGAAAGACTGTTCAATGACAATCATTCAATGCACAACCCACAGAATCAATAACCTAATCAAAAGTAGAAAAAAAAAAAAGAGCCTAAGTTCCATGCAAACAGGGAATTTTGTATATATTTATTTTTACTGCTTTATTTTTTATTTTTAGCTGCTATGTCCCCAGAACCCAGAAAACATCTTGGTATTAACAGACACTCATTAAGTTGGATTGTTGGAAATGCAGGCATGCTGTGGTGCTAATCCACTTTGCTTTACAGCTGGGAAACACAGAAGGTACAAATAACAAGGTACGATAACATATATGTATTTGTAAGATAAGTGTCTAAATATGGCAGTACTCCAGAAATATGATGTCAGTAGAAGGAGGGCCTTTACTTATTAGCCAGCCTCTATAAATTGGCCTCTTAGTTTTCTCCAAGAACATGTTAATATTTCATAAATTTTCATTTTCCCACAGTAATCTCCATGGCATAGAGTTAGCTGCTGAGGACTTCATTAAATGTGAGGAGGAGTTCCTACAAATGGAGTTAAGGGCACATAACGTGTGAGATAGGAAGAAAAATACACTTCACGTGGTTCAGGGAACACTACATAGCGGAAGAAAAATACACTTCACGTGGTTCAGGGAACACTACATAGCAATGAAGTTCCTTGAAGAATACCGTGTAAAGACAGCAATTTTCAAAACAAAAGATCGAAATGAAAAGACAAGGTGCTGAATTTATAGTACTTTTATTATCTCACATCTGTAACTTTTGAAGTGGCTACAGATACTGCAAAATAAGAAGCACTGAGACCCACGAAGAACACAGACCATTCATACAGGTGCATATGCACTTAAACCACCAAACGCACAATTTAAAAGTACAGTTTGTTAGTTGTGATAAGTGTGCATCTCAATCTACTGCCCTATCACAAGGCATAGAGGAATGTCCACTATCAGTTACCAGCAAGGATGTTCAAACTGAGCTTCCTTCAAACTCAGGGATGCATAGGAAAGGCTCACTGCATAATGCTGTAAGTTTCTAAAAGTATGTTTACTGATACAAAGCAATTGTCTGCCAATTATTTGAGATGCACTATGTTAAAAGAGGTTCCAAAAGCCCCTTTCAAGTAGACCTTAGTCTATTTAAATGGACATACTAAGGTATATCTCCTAGAAATAGCACACCTGCATACTGGCAAAAAGGACCCATCCAAATTCTTTAATACTCACTTTATTTAACTTAGTTTTTATTTCTTAATTTACAGGTTGGTTGGTCCAGTCCCTGATTCCCTACATCAGCTTTAACAATTGGATAAGATCCATTTTTAGTTAGCAGTAGCATTGTCATTTGCATTCAAATAAATCATGGCCTAAAAGTCTTTATAAGGTTATACTCCAAAATAGATTAAATATAGTGTGATTCTATGAACTTTTAAGAATAGTTCCATAGACTACATGTAAAAATCATTCTAATAATTTTTTGTTAGACCCCTTCATTATAAAACTGCCAAGTTCCTGGCTTCCAAAACAGGAAAGACCTGTGGTCTTATCAAATTTACTATAAAACTTACTCATTTTACCTATAACAAGCCACCCTTCCCTGTAAAAGTTATTTTATGGCTCAATTTATAAAATATAATATGCATTCTATTATAAAAATCAGACAAGGGAAACAGAAGTAATTCTGTACTTGAAAGGTACAAAAATAGAGATGATTCTGTCAGCATTAGTGATGGCAGCTGGTTTTAGCCACTGGCAAATCTACCTGTCACCTCATATGCGTGTTCCTCAATGTCCCTCAGAGAATTAACTTCTCGTACATGCCATTCTCCAAACACCAGCACTCCCCATACATCTTTTCAAGTCCTCTAGATTTCTCTTTATAAAATTCCATATGTTTTCTAAACCTCAATAATTAAAAAGCAGCTTTAGTCAACAATAAGCTCATGACAAATACTAACAATTCATGCATTAAACTAGACAGTTATATCTAGTATAATTAAAATCCATTCAACAATTCTTTCTTTTATTCAACCAATAAGAATTTACTGGTGCCAACCATGATTGGTAAGTTGTAGTTACCTATTTTCCCACATTACAACAACTAAAAGTTGAAGTTAATATTTTATGTGTATATATGATATTCCCTGTTCGTTCACCTTCTAATTGGAGAAAGCAACCATAAATTTAAAAGGTAATAAGCATTAACAATTTTTTCATGGGTAAGCCAATGGAGCAAGAATGGAACACAAATAAAAATGCCACAAATAAGGACAAAAACTGCAGACCTGTAAATTACTTATCTATCATATGTACTGCTTTTTAATTCTGGCTTGAATCTCTCCCCTTTTGCGGGTAAGGGGATCTTATCCCCCCTCCCCCATCTTCAGACATTATTTGTCTTCCTGTTACTGCATGAGTCAGCACCACTGGAAATGGACAGCTTCCTGCTGTTTATTAAGCGGAAAAGTCTCCCCATGGAATGATACACTGTAGCTAAAGCACAAACAAGGGTAAAAGATGCACCCAAAATGTTGTGGGAAAAATTAAACACACACACAAAACACAAATAACAAAAACACTGCGGCTAAACAAATGTTGACATTGTTCATTGATACAATTTACCTTTCTAAAACAAAAAGTTAAGACCCAACATACTGCTATTATCTTAGTCATTCTTAATAATAATATAATAATGTAATAATTATGAACTCACTTAATAATTAGGAATGACATTTTCTTTCTTAGTAGTTAGGCCTAATTTGCTTCAAAAAGACTTCCCTGACACCACACTCTACACACCTGCAAGTTCGGTTAGGTATCTTGACACTTGCCTGTGGATACCTCACTCTCTGACCTTAGCCAATAATATAATAATATTGAAACTCTATTTTTGGATTGATCTCCTCCACTACAGGGTTTCTAGTTCTATCATTCTAATGATAGCACTTAATAATACTACATACCACTTAGTGAATGCCTTTACTAAACAGCCTGTCACATTCATTATCTCATTGAATACTGTAACTACCTTATGAAGTATTATTAGTTCCATTTTACCTTTGAAGACATTTACCTAGAATTATAAGTAATTATAAGAATTACAACTAAGTAGCATTCAGGATTTAAACCCAGTTCTACTAAACACCAAAGTCTGAGCACCTTCCAGAGACAGACAGCCTCATCCTATAATATACAAGAAGTATAGGATAATGAGGTAATCATATCAAGATTCATTTATCTTGGGACTTCCCTGGTGCTGCAGTGGTTAAGACTCCACGTTCCCAATGCAGGGGGTCCAGGTTTGATCCCTGGTCAGGGAACTAGATCCCACATGCATGCCGCAACTAAGGAGCCTATCTGCCACAACTAAGGAGCCCATTGCCGTAACTAAGGAGCCGGCAAGCCACAACTAAGGAGCCAGCAAGCTGCAACTAAGGAGCCCGTGAGCCACAACTTAGGAGCCTGCCTGCCGCAACTAAGACCTAGCGCAACCAAATAAATATTAAAAAAAAAAAAAGATTCATTTATCTCTTCAATACAAGCTTATCCAAGAAAAATGTTTTCAACATTATAGAACAGTAGCATACCTCTCTTTGGTACTGAGCCTTGTCTTAGGGAGGCAACACAACACAAAGATTATATAGTCCAACCATCTCAGTTCCAATCCCAGTTCCCCCACTTACTTCCCTGTGCCTCAGTTTCCTCATCTGCACAATGTGAATAATAACACTATCTGCCTCATAAGACTAAATGTAAAGTACTTTACAATTAAGTATTTGTAAAGTACTTCAAATGGTACCTGGCAGATAAGAAGGGTAAGGTGTTTGTTAAGCAAAAACACTCTCCATGGGTAGACTGTATCAAATCTGCTTAATGGCAAACTCTGTTGACAGCACAACATGTACTTTATTTATAGAGAAACACCTTGTAGCCCAAGTACTTTTAAGCACTCCCTTAGGGCAAATGAGATAGTTTGAAAGGGTGAACAATAAGCAAACTGTTCCTAGGTAGGAATGAAGAGCTAATAGCTGGGGTGAGAAGGGAGCAGAAGAGAAACTAAAATGATTTCAGACGTTCTCCAAAATCGCATTTTCCAGGTTGATTTTAGATCATCTAAAGTAGTATCAGATGTTAAGATCAGCCCTAGTTCAAAGTAGGCCGATTTTGTACATATTTTTTATGACCCTCCAATTGATGACTTAATCGATTTAAGCATGGTATTATTAGTTAATATTTTGAAAGTACAAACTGGCATGTGTTACTTTCTGAATCAAGACTACAGTCTGTAACTTCCCAACACCTGTGTAAGGGTTTCTATTACTCTTAGTTTAAAGAATTAATGAACACAATTTTTTCACTCAAAGATTCTATTTTTTAATAGAGAAAAATAATAACTAAAATTACTTATTTTGTTAAGACAACTCACATTTATGAAACTAAAGCAAGTATAAGAGATTATAAGATATAATAAGTAGTTTTATTTCCCCTCTTTTCAAAAATAAGCTTCAATTCAAACCTCTAGGGTCAGAATGAATAAAGGAGTAGAATGAAAGACTTATTTTAGAAAAATGGTTAAGGATGCTACCACCTCTACAGGAATGACAGTACCTATCAACAATGCAGAGGTAAAAGGGGAAAAAATGATGAAATTTGAAAACATTATGGACCAAGAAGCAATAGAAAGTTGGCTATTATGACCTAAATCTGCTTAAATTTATTTGAGTAAATTAGGCACCTGAAAAAAAAATAAAAAGCTTTATGTAATGAAACTGCAGAATAACTCTTTAGCACAGAATAGATAAAAGGAGAACATTATAGATGAGAAAATGTGTTTAAGTTTCAGTCTGTTTTGCAGTCTTTATTCAATTAGTATTGAAGGACATCCCAGCTATTATTTTACTACAACTTCCAAAATCTTCAATTATTTTATTTCAACTAATCAGACCAAAGATCTGTTGAATTATTCAGTAATTTAGGGCATAATTGATTCTGCAGGAATACTGAACCAACATTACTTTCTGATTTCCCAATTTTTCTTTAGAAATAACATTCTTCCAGTGTTTAAATATGCCTTCTTTCTTTTTTCTCTTAATCCCTTCTATCTGCTATATTCTGGCATGAAAGACATGGACTATATAAAAAGAATATTTGATGTATTTTCCATATTAGTAAAATTCTTTGGAGGTTTTTTTGCCTTTAAAGAAAGTCTTCCTTCCCACAAATCCAGTCTATATAATTCATTTAATGTTTCACTTAATAAAACACTTTAATCAAGCTAAAGTGAAGTTTCATTTAGATTATTACAAATCCAGCAGGTGGTTTATTATATTTCAAGCCATTTTGAACAATGAGACAATTTATATCCAATAAGATGTGTGAAAATAGCATTTAAAGCCTTTAAGAATCAATCATTAATATCTCATTTTTATTTCTTAATCACAAGATGCTCAAAAGTTCGAAAATAAAACTGAATGGCCTCAAAGGTTAATTATATAACATGGCTTGCAGGCCTTTCATCTGATCCTATTTCCTCATTAGCTTCATTATTGCCTCTTCACCCTCTAACTTAACGGTATATATTCCAGCCACAAAGAGCACCTCTCCCTGTTCTTCAAACTCTCCTCAGCCTCGACTCTAAGCTTCTGCACAGACTATGCCTTTACTTGCACGCCCCTCCTCTCTTGGTACCTCCTCATATAGCTAAATGCCACCTGTCCCTCAGGTCCTGTTCAGTTGTCACTTCTCATAGGACACCTTCCCTGACTCCTCAGGGCTACAGGTAAGCATCCCCCCTCTGCTCCTACAGCATCTTGTTCTCTGTAATAGCTTATAGAAGTTATACCTTCTTTCATGTCAAATCCTACAGGCACACGGCTGGAAACATGTGACAACCGTTCACCACCCACATTCCTACCAGCGGTCCCCAACCTTTTTGGCACCAGGGACCGGTTTCGTGGAAGACAATTTTTCCACGGACTGGGGTGGGGGGAGGGGGGATAGTTTGGGGATGATTCAAGCGCATTACATTTATTGTGCACTTTATTTCTATTGTTATTACATTGTAATATATAATGAAATAATTATACAACTCACCATGATGCTGACAGGAGGCGGAGCTCAGGTGGTAATGGGAGTGATGGGGAGCTGCTATAAATACAGATGAAGCTTTGCTCGCTCACCTGCCACTCACCTCCTGTCGTGTGGCCCGGTTCTTAACAGGCCATGGACCGTTACTTGTCCGTGGCCCAGGGGTTGGGGACCCCTGCTATAGAACACCGCAAAGAAGATATAAGGCTGGGAAAAATACACTTCTCCCAAAGAGAAATTATTGCAAAGCTATTTCCACCATTATTTCCAAAAACAACAAAAGGCTTATGTAAGAAAAAGAGCACTATACCTTCAACGTATTGTACTTAATACTATTGAAAGTAAAACTAAAAAACCAAGGTCATTCCAAAATTGACCCAGAACTTAACAAAAGAAGTTGTATGTTTTCTTTAGACCAAAGACCCCAAATTTTAAAGTATTATGCAAATAATAGTCCACCTATCTATTTCTTGTAATTGCCTTTCAACCTTCTTTGCTGGAAGCTTGCTATGTAAAGAGGTCACATTTACATCTTATCAAGGTTTTGTATCAATGTTATGGAAACCTGACCACATTAAACAATGAAGGAAACAAAAAGTACCTCCAAAGAAGGGCCCCCCTCTGAAACTTGTAACCTGAAACCTCTAGAACACAACCAAATATATAAGCAGTAATTTGATTCATGAGGGTGTCTTTAATTCACACAATCCGGAAGCATAAGTATCAGCCTTTACATAAAGGAAACTATACCAATTGTTTTTTCTGAAGACTGACCTCTTTAAAATAGCATCAGTCTTTAATTCAAATTTAAATTCCTCTTACGCCATCTCAATCCTTTTCACTGAATTTTTTCACAGTTACACTTTCTCATTTTTCTTTATTATTCCTTTTTTAGTTCTTTTTCCCCACATTCGTGGAGAAATATATGGTACTTTCACATACATTATCACCTGTCTCTTTTTTCTTCATTCACCCCATCTTACATTCATGTACCACATATTAATTAGACATCCACTGTGTACTAAGAAATGGGATTCCCCCATTTTAAAAACATATGAATAGACTTTATTTTTTAGAACAATTTTAGATTTAAAAAAAAACAGAATGGAAGGTTACAGACGTCCCTCCTGCCCAGCCCCCCACAGTATTCCCTACTATTAACATCTTGCATTAGTGTGATATATTTGTTACAACTGAGACAATATTGATACACTACTATTAACTAAAGTCCACAGTTTAGTGTTACTTTTTGTATTGTGTAGTTGTGTGAATTTTCACAAATGCATGTCATGTATCCACCACTACAGTATCATACAAAATAGTTTCAATGGCCCTAAAAACCCTCTGTGCTTCACCTATTCTTGCCTCTTGCTCTCCTGTGCTCCCCCTGAGCCTCTGGGAATTACTGATGTTTTTATTCTCTCTCTAGTTTTGCCTTTTCCAGAAAATCATACAGCTGGAATCATACAGCACATAACCTTTTCAGATTAGCCTCTTTCACTCAGCAATAAGCATTTAAGGTTTTTCCACTTTTTTTCATGGTTTGATAGCTCATTTCTTTTTATCTCTGCACCAGTTTCTTTACACCTTCACTTATTGAAGGACATCTTGTTTGCTTCCATGTTTTGTCAATTATGAATAAAGCTGCTATAAACATTCATGTGCAGGTTTTTACATAGACATAAGTTTCCAACTTATTCTGGTTGAGGTGGCATTTTGATAAAATACCAAAAAGCATAGTTTGTTTGTTTGTTTCCTAACAGAACACCCGATTTTTTAAAATTTCCTAATTCCTGTCGACTCTTTCTTTCACTTGCATTTAATTATGAATATTTAGATAACTAAGTATGTAAGAGTTTCTAATCATTCTTGTCTCTTCAGAGATTCATTCGTTATCCAGGATAAAGTGGGGTGCACATTCAATTCACAAATGCACACAATTCCTATTAAACAAAAAAATCAGCCACCACTTCTACAGAGTAGATGTACACAGCCTTGCAAAATGCTCAACGAAAATTAAATCAATTGTAAATGTGCACAGGCTTCACCTTTTTCCAATGACAATCCTCAGTCAAATCCAGTCAACGATATTTCTTAAGTACCTACTACAGGTAAGTCAGTAGTTGGCTACAAACAGGGTCTCTACTTTTTACTGCTCAGTAGCTTGAGTGGTGAGAGTTCTCTCTATATCAATGGCATACAGTGTTCTCCTTAAACAGAAATTTCTATGAAAACTGAAGCAATGAGTCATAACACTAAGACACTGACTATATTTTAGTTTTCTAAGTCCTCTTCCTAATCTCCCTGAGATCCATCTTGACTTACCTTAAAGCCTAAATAAACCAGGTATTTTTTCCCAAGTCACAATGTTGAACCTACCTAATACATAAAAATGCATATTTCGAATATGGAGAGAAACCCACTTCTTAATTCTTTCATGGCAGTAAACAAAAAAGAATAAGTAAAGGCCATTACTAAAAAAGTAAGAACAGTTAGGACTTTTACTTATTTTTTGAACTTTAAAGTCATGTTTTGGAATAAATTTAACACTGCAATTACTTTATTTTTTCTATACAATTGTTTTTTATTGACGTATAGTTCATTTACAATGTTGTGTTAGTTTCAGGTATACAGCACAGTGATTCAGTTTCATTCATACATATATATATATATATATATATATATATATATATATATATTCTTTTCAGATTCTTTTCCCTTATAGGTTATTACAAAATACTGAGTATAGTTTCCTGTGCTACACAGTAGGTCCTTGTTGGTTATCTATTTTATATATAGTAGTGTGTATATGTCTACACAATTTAAAAAGAACTATAAGCTTATAACAAGGTCAGCATTTTTAAAATATATTTTATTTAAATATTATTTTGTTTATAATCTCCCTGTCATTATTTTGTTTATAATCTCCCTGTCAGCCCTCCACTATTACCTCATTACTCCAAATCTGACCTCTCGCTGGCCCTCAGAATTAGGTCCATTAACTGTCCAGAGAGAAATGTGATGCTCTCCATGGCACTCGCTCCACCATCTCCTGTCTGCTGTGGTTTAGAAATAACACCTGCTCAGAAATGGACCTCTCCATACAGACCTCAGGGCTCTTAAACTGTGTGCTTCCTGGTCTCTCTTTCTGCTATAAAGTAAATCATGCAAGTGGGCTATCAGCTTCCTTGCGTCCTGAGAACCTGAAGGCCAACCTTCTACCCATACCTCTGACCTGTGTTAGCAATGTCATAAGTAGGGTTTGCGGAAGGCAGTCCCAGTTTCTGCCAATGGTACTTTCACCTTCAAAGCATTCTGATTTAGACAATAAATTATGTGGTCACCCTGGTCAAAAGCACCCCCCCCCCGACTCACTGACTTTCCATATTCTCTACTGTCCCTTTAAACAACCACCCCTGCCAACACCCAGCCTCTTCATGCCAGCAGCTGTCAAACTTCCAGAGCTCTGACTACAAGAATTCTGCAGCCACTATTTTTCATACACACTATATTCTACAAAGGAGTGATTTTTAAATGCAACAAATTTGTTTTATGAAAACTGAGTGGCTTCCCCATAAAGCATTTTTCCAACTAAAAAGTGTAACTAAAATGTCTTGGAATTCCCTCGTGGTCCAGTGGTTAAGACTCCACATTTCCACTGCAAGGGGCACAGGTTCGATCCCTGGTCAGGGAACTAAGATCCCACACGCTGCGCAGCGTGGCAAAAAAAAAAAGTCTTTCATCAGACTTAGGAGCATAACATTCTTCTTGAATAAAAGAATCTCAAGCCATTCACCTTCTCACTAAGAGAAGTTTGTTCAATGTTCTAAAGTCACAATAGGAATTGTTGTAGGGAATTCAAGATTAATAGTAAAGCTGAGCGCCTGGAATTCAAGTCAATTTTAAAAAAAGAAGAAAGCATGGCCACAAACCACGCAATTCAATTTCATTTTACAGATGGCAAGGCCAAAAAAAAAAAAAAAAATGTGATCCAGGAGCAACAGAGGGACGAGTAAGAACAAGGAGGGAAATGAGTTTTGGGGAGTTTAATTAAGGGTCTGAAGAATGACATGTAGAGAACAGAATGAAGTAAGGGCAACAAAAATGCTTGAGGAGGTACTGGAGGGGTGGGAGCAGAGAGAGAGCCAGGGAGCAGATGACCAGCAGCATCAGATACCTGACCAGGCTGCATCTGTACGGAAGCCAACAATCATTTAGAATTTCCATTAGTAAGCAGTGAAGAAATGCATTCCTGTGACTTGCGTGTGATAATTGCTAAAGGGCGAGTGCTGTATATAACTTGTTGTTTTGTGTCAGAATTAGTCTGGCCCATCAAAAGATAACTTGCAGAGTCATTCACCAGCTTCAAATATGCTCAGTTTGAAACCTGACTAAAACCAGCTGAGCACATGACATCACCACAGACTTTTTACTATAAAAAGGGCAGACTCTGTGAGGTCAGGTAGCAGAACTAAGCTCGGTGACCAGAAGCCAAGCTGGAAGAGGGAAGAGCCAAGGGAAGTTCAGAGGAGGAGAGACTCATTCCAAGAAGAAGCGAGGATGAGCAATTTGCTCAGAGACAGCTGCAGAAGAGAAAGCACACAGTGGAAATTTTCCTTTAAGGACTGGGGCTGCTGTCTCTCCCAAAGATGTAAATCTAAAGCAAACCCTCAAAGGAGAAAACTGATGGAAGCTCTTCCAGGTTTCCAGTTCCTGGCACTGCATTAAACTGTAGCATCATCATGGGAATAGTATTCAGGTAGTCTTCCATGCCACATGTACTAATTGAGCACCTACTATGGATCAGGCCGTGTTACAGGAACTGGAATACATGAGTGAATAAAATGGACAAAAGTCACTGGAATGAAAGACAGTTAATAAACAGGCAATTATAAAACATGTCAAAAAGGCATTGCAGAGAAAATTAAGAAGAGAAAGTGGTTGGGTGGAGAGTGGTGATATTTGAGCAAAGACTTAGGGAGGTGGGGAGATGAGCCGTGTGGGTATCTGGGAGAAGAGCAGGGCAGGCAGAGGTAAGAGCAAATGCAAAGGCCTTGAGCTGGGAGCATGTTTTCTGTGTTGAAGGAACATCAGGACAGGAAGTGCTGCTACTCAGAAGGAACAAAGGGAAGCAGGCGCTTGACTGTGGACAAGTTAATTTAATTTAGACATGCAAGGGTTCTGCTAGTAGCTGTATAAGAACGTGGGCTCAGGAAAGGGTTTGTTATCTCAAGACCGAAAACTTACAGCATGTTTTTCTGCTAAGGGGAAAGATCCAGTAAGGAGAGAAAACAATGATGCAGAAGACAGAAGAACTTACCAGGGCAATGCCCCCCAGATAGGTAAAAGGGGGTGGGATCTAGTGAAGATGGGTCTGCCCTTCCCTGGTTGTAGTGAAACTGAATGTGTACAGGCTACAGGCTGATTTGGTCTGTTTACATTTTTTTAATGAAATTGTGTTGGCTATGAATGAGAATGGGTCAAAAAAACCTGTCGCAACTTTATGAAATTCTTAAGTTATTTAGGCTATGCACAGCTGGGTTTTAAACGAATCAAATGTAATAACAAGAATGTAGTGAAACATACACCATCCAACTCAGGTAGGAAAACAAACTCCCGTTCGTATTTAAATTTCTTTTCCTTTTCCCATCTTTCCACAACTTTGTTTTAATTTTATATAGCAAAATAATAATCTTCTACTCAGTCAGTGAAAATACTTAATACAACAAAGGCAGCCTGCCAGTTATCATGGGTGTTTCTTCCTGTACTAGGTTCCCAAATGACAAACCACGAGGAGGGAGACAGGAGGGGCAGAATTTGCATTCAACACACACTCAGATCTTACAGAGCCTAGAAGTACATCTTCATGGTCTTTCCATCCCTACAAAAATTGATATTTAACTTTGACAGCCCTCCACCCCATACCTTTTCCTTGGAAGAGCTAGTCCAGATAACAAGAACATTTTATTATCTTCTCATCGATGACAAGTTTAAAAGTGACTTGGAGTTATTCTCTATGAGTATAGGTAATCCCACTACCAAAATCATTGAAACCTGGCTTAACTGCTAAAACCTATTTCAAATGGGGGTGCTTTTGAGCTCTGATAACCACTTCACATCCATCTGGTGGCAGCAAAGCCAGAGCTAGGTGGTGACAGAAAAACAACAGTTTCTCTCTCCTATCTGTGAAAACCAGAAGATGGTGAAGATTAGAATGAGAGGGTGTGATGGATAGACCTCACTGGAATGCAATGGAGGACTTACATGCCTGAGGTATGTGCCTAGATCTCTTCCCAGATGACTGCTTCAACTTGGGATAAACACACGGAAACGCAGGCCCCGAATTCCCCAGAGCCTATTCGGAAGGAAGGGTATGCAGCACATTCTCGGTGATCTGATTGACTTCTGGGCTTCTCGTGCTCCTCCCATGTGGAGCTAGTGTCTGACGCACACTTGCTCTGGGTGCTTCTCACTGACTCTCATTTCTTCTCTGACCTGATCATTGATTTTGCACCCCAAATAATTCTCTTGCCAATGGATATCCATAGACTGCTACTAGGGCAATTTAACATATTAGATGTAAGTGTTTAGCACCTTAGCAAGCTTCCCTTCCTAAGTCTGCTGAGGTGCAGGGAACAAAACAAGGCTCCCACTCCTCACTACAGAAGCATGGCTGGTCCACAGAGAGGACAAACCTGCTCCCAGGGAGGTCCTCAACACGTGGATCGTGGGCTTCTAAACAGCTACTCAAACTCTGACGTTCATAGAATCAGCTGTCATCAAAAGCGTCTTTCCTTTTTACCTGTTTTTCATTTACCTGGGTCAAGTATTATTCAGTTCAAATGTATTAAATAAGAAGAAGTGATTTTTATAAGTTCATGCGACACAAATATCACATTCACCGTCAAAACTCTTTGTTTATGCTTTCAAAAATTAAATCAAAACCTGCACTACTCAGATTTCACACACATTTTTAGCACTAGGATTTTACAAAAACAGAATTTTCAAAAAAGCCTTGAATTTCAAAGGGATGGTTTTTAAATACCCGGTTTTAACATTTAACTGATCAGCAGGATAGGTTCAGATAAAAGCAAGCATCTGGCCCTAACAGAGCAACTCATTTGGTGGCTTGAGGTAGCACAACACCCAAGCCTTCGTTTCTCACTAGTAAAAAGAGAGCATTGGCAAATACACTCATCTTGTGGCCTTCTTCAGTTGTAATGTTCAATGACTTCTTTCCACACAATGTTATAAATTATTAGTCTCCCAGCTTAGTAAATGTTATCAACATACACTGCAACTATTTTAATTTGTAATACAAAAGGTAAGTAGTCAGGTGCAATGTGAGTGAATTAATAAACCTGGAGTATTTTAAATGCAGAAAATCACTGCTTGCAGAGAAAAAGATCTAAGTAATGTGGCAGGTAATTCTGAAGACTGCTGCCTGGCTCACACTTCCTTTCCCCTGAGCACTGCCATCAGCACACCTATACCTGCGCTGTAATTCTTTAACCCAACCTCTAGCTGATTGATTTGAGGGTAGATGCTAGACCCAAGCTAAGACGATCAGATTGTCTCTCCCTGGAAGTTGTCATTTTGATCTGATAAACACAGCCTGGGAGCATCCGAGTCACAGTAACAGCCACTCTAAACAATCCACCACTCTTGGGCTTCCCTGGTGGCGCAGTGGTTGAGAATCTGCCTGCCAATGCCCTGGACCGGGAAGATCCCACATGCCGCGGAGCAACTGGGCCCGTGAGCCACACCTACTGAGCCTGCGCATCTGGAGCCTGTGCTCCGCAACAAGAGAGGCCGCCCGCGATAGTGAGAGGCCCGCGCACCGCGATGAAGAGTGGCCCCCACTCGCCGCAGCTAGAGAAAAAGCCCTCGCACAGAAACGAAGACCCAACACAGCCATAAATAAATAAATAAATAAATAAAATTAAAAAAAAAAAAAAAAGAATCCACCACTCTTGCTTCTAAAGACCCCAAACCAGTCCTGAGTCCTTAGGGCCACCCCTGGCTGCTTTCTACCCTTCTTAAGACTGACGGTTGTTATTCCCAGAACTCCTTTAAATACTGAAAATTTTAAATTTAAAGTAATTAAACCTAAATAAAACTTAAAATCCACGTCCTTAGTTGAACTGGCCACATTTCAAGTACTCAATAGTCACATATGGCTACTGGCTACCATACTGGACAGCCCAGATTTAGAGAACACTTCCATCATCAAAGAAAAGTCCTATTAAATAACACCGCCCCAGACGCTTCCTTCTAATTAACTTCCTTTTTTCTTAAGGATCAGAATTTGTTTTATGTGCATATGTGTTTTATACTTGCACTCATAAAAGTCTGAACAAGAGTCATAATGGTAACGTTATGGAAAACTTGTAAAGGATTTCTGGGTACTCTCAGAGGTTCTAAGTCTTGGAGTTAATGTCACTTCAAAAGTTAAGGTTTACTCACCTCATTCCTGGACTTCTCCTGGGTCATGGATTCACGGAATTTAAGAACTTGGGAAAACCTTAGCAAATATCTAATTCGACTTCCTGTTTTTCACACATGAAGAAATGAAGAGCCAGAAAGCTTGTAACTTGCTTTTGTTTCTGAGCAGCACTTAAATTTGGTTTAACAGGTTAAGACAAGACAAATAAGATACCAACTAAACCATAATATACAACATAACTCTGCAAATCTCATGATTACACAAGTAACCAGGCATGAAGTTTAAATATTTATTTACTCACGAAGCTGTTACTACACCAACTCCTTCCCACTCCCCACCCCCATCTCTTTTTTTTTTTTCATTTATTTTGTAAGGTACATGCACCATGGTTACCACTGCTTTCAATGTCATAGTTCCCCATATCTAAACGGCACAGAAAACATTCTGTACTTTCAAATCATGGAGCAGACAAATACATTTTTTACTGTAATTTTTCTTTTTCACTAGAACCTTTATGTTCAAATCTGCCACATGATTAGTCATCTATCCAGATTGAAATCTGGATAGCTGGAGATGTTTTTATTCCGTTGCTTTTAAACAAACAGTAACCAAACATCATTTAAAATATGTGGATTAAAATGTCATACCTATGTATCAATAGATTTAAATTTGCTAAAGCATGTTCCCTTGGCATGTCCATAAAGCAACGTGTTCTTCCTAGCCAAAAAACAAAAAAACAAAAAACCTTCAAATCACAAATCTGAACACTGACAGTAGACAAGGATTCTGATGCTCTACCATACCGTCTCACACCTAAGTGCGGTGAAATCTGTCATCGTCCACCCAGCAGACAGAATTTACAGCTGCTTTCAGGTAAATATAGAATTCAATAATCGTGCAATGTTAATTTTGCCAGAAGAGATTATTTTTAAACAATTCTTATACTGTATTTGCTTCCCTGAAGTCAACTGTTGTCAAGTGTTAGAGGCGTTTGTGACCTCCCAAACACCCTTTCCATTAAGAATAAATGACTTACATGTTTTCCCACAGACAGATTTGCATCTAATAGGACTAGTTGATAAAGAAGTGGAGTAAAATGGTTACAGCCCCTGCGTATATCAAATCACTACAATCCATATTTCTGTATGGTTTTTCCTTCTTAACGGTAAACAAGCAAATGTTTCTCCCTGCTCACATCACATCACATAAACCAATGTTCCAAATTTTCTGAAACAATGATACACATTTCAAAGAATTAACCAAGGCTATTTCCTTTTCCCTTCCCTTTCAAACACCAGTGGTTTGTGAGTACACAAATATAAACATATATAAAATATATATTTACATATATATACACACATACACATTTGTTTCACAAAGTTTTCTAACATGCAGGGGTGTTGGCCGTTCCTGTCTCCGGAAAACAATTCTCCCAAGATCATGGAACATGACCCACAAAGTCAACAAGGGGAAGCCCTGAACTCAGTGGCTGCTGCTGTGAATCACGTCATTAATCAATGGTGGTGTGAATCATCGAAAAACAGTCCAGGGAGCACAGACCAAGAACTTGCAGTCTTTCCACAAAGGTTTTAGCAGATAACTTACACAACAAGAACAAAAAAAAGCAGAACAGCATAAATTCCAACACCTAAATTGCACGGCTAAAGCATATGTTCTGTAGAGAAAATGTATGAAAGCCAATAAGTATATCTTAAAGCAAATGAACATAAACGCCGACCACAATCCTGGCTTTCACTCAAACACCTGACTCCTTTGAAACATTCCATATACCGTGGAGGGGATCACAAATTAGTCAGGTCATAAAGTTTTGCACCTGGAAATATTTACTACACTAATAAGTTACCAAGAAGGAGGACAAATCATGGTGTCTTATGAATGGAAGTTATGGAGTTGATTATTTTAATAAAAGTCAAACCACTGATTAAAACACAAAAACTTCCTTACACTGTTGAAGGGGCTCTTGAACCAAACTCACAGCATGTGCGGGTCCTATCTTCATTTCAAACTGGAACTCTAAACACTATTACAGGCTACTCTATATGCAGAATTTTGCCAAAGGTTTATTTTAACCCTTCCTCCAATACTGATTAGTTATACCAAAGCTACAAAAAATTAAGTATAAGCGATTCGGCTTCAGCAGCCCCAGTTGGTTATGACAAGCCATCAAGGGAGGATCTGGAGACCTGCAAAAGGAACCTGGTCCTTTAACAAGGTCTGGGTAAGTGGCTCAGCTGTCACCTGTGACAGGGTTCGGCCTCTTGAAGGAGAATGCATTAGCTGCAGCGGCCCAGGATCAGTTTTCAACAGCTGGCATTGAACCTTTAGGCTTTTAAGTCATTGGTAATGTTTTTTCTAGTAGAAAACATATTTTCTCCAGCAAGTTTTAGGGGGAAAAAAGTGTGTGTGTGTAATATTGATACATCTTTTCTCTTAAAATAAGAGAAAAAAGTACTTCAAGACTACGTTTACTAAACATTTACTGTTTAAAGATTAAATAAAAGGTCACTCTCAAATCTGTATTTCATTTCTCAAGTCCAGCAACTGCAGGGGGAAAAAAAAAACCTACTAGCAGAAATACCTAAGTTAATTTATCTTGTTTTAGCAAAGTTTAAAATTTTTGGAATAGCCATCAGCTTTACAGCTTTGATTCCTTTAAAGATATTTAAATATACGGGTGCTTAAGTATTAGAAACACAACTGAAAAGTCACATTCATTTTTCTACACTCCTTTTAATGTACACATTTAGTGCTGAACCACCAAAAGAAATAGAGATAAGAGTCTTTAGAAAGAACTGATGACCTTTTCTACTTGACAGAGATCTTGTTTTGAAAATACTCAGCATGGAAAACACAAGGTTCTGATCAAAACAGTGGCAAAGCAGTTTAATTTTCTTAGATATGTGGTCCAGCCCTCCGTGTGGGAGTATGAAGCTCAGATGCCCTGGATAGCCTGTCTTCTGCTCCAATTCAAGTGTACAGAGTCTTCTGCTTAAGGGCCCATTGTTCTACATCCAAGGCAAGCAAAGGTTCACCATTTCAATCAGCACGGGTACAGAATTTTTTTTTTTTCTTTTCCAAGATATATGGATCATGTGGCATAAGAAAAGCAAACATAACAGAGCTAGTTGCCTATTAACTTTTTTTAATTGACGTGGAGAAAATGCCTAAATACGTTTTCGGTAAATCTGTCCAAAGACAAACTTTAAAGTTATCTTGCTAATCAGTGGTTGGCAACTTAAATTCTATGCAATCTCAGAAAATGCAAGTGAAAAACAACAGTTCCAACAGCCCAGTTCCTGTCTCCTTATACCTTTTTTTTCCCTCCTTGCCTGGACTGTTGAAGTCAGACAGGTTGAAGAGACGGTCACCTTCAAGAAAGCCCTTTGCCCTGCCAGGTGAAAGTCACACCAGCAACCAAAGCAGAATCTGATATAAAAATAGGAGCCTAAGGAATCCAGGGAAAGCAAAGCACATCGTGCGGCCAGCAGTTCAGATGGCCAAAAACGCAAAAGAAGTGACAGAAGCTTAAGGCTGTATCTGAAGGAGCTACAGAATTCACCTCTCCTACCACATTAATCAGGTAAATTAATAAAACACTAAAATGGCCAGGTGTTGGGCTGAAAAACCAGTGAGTAGACTATTTGATGTTGCAGAGTTACAGGTAAAGGACATTAATCTTCTACTTTTTCACATGTCTCAGTTTATAAATAAAGGCCATTTACTTTACTGAGATAAAATAATGGTTACCCTCATCCAAAAAAAAAAAAAAAGATTGCAAGGTTGTCCATACAAAGTACTAAATATAAAATTAATACCATTTAACGTCAATACAGGATACTAAATATGATATTAACCACTCTTATGTCATTTCATTTTTAGGCACCCTAGGTCAAACAAATTCACAGATAATTTTTTTCAAAAGAAGGAGAAAAAGATTGATATCAAAATAGTGCTACCAAAAGCAGAAATAAAGTTAAGGGGTTTACAGGAGTCAAAAGCATGCTAGTTACAAAGGCATGATGATGTCTGTGAGGTAGTAAAAATATTATTTGTGTATTTAAAAAAATAAAGGAAGCAGCTGTCTAAACATTTTAGCTTTTTTCCCAAAAAATGTTTATAGGCTGTTCTGAGGATAGAACTAATCCAAGCTGAGGCAATGTTTTAACCCATTAGAACACACACACGCACACAATCACAATCACACACAATCACAGTCACACACCCTGGAGTGCCTTGTGTCCCCTCCTCCTTCCCCTTTTTGATTTAAGGCATTTCCTCCTAACTTGGCTGCAAGAAGGAAATCCTGAAAGTGACGGTCATGGACAAATATCTGTCACTCCCCAACAGTGTATGATAAGACTAAAAAACTTTTAGTTTACTTACTTGCTGGTTTCAATTTTAAAAAAGGAAAATGACATGCTATCTTTTACAAGTTACCATCATAAATTTAATGCCAATCTGATTTTATTAAAAAGATATATCTCCATTAAAATATACTTATATCTCCATCAAAATATACTTATAAAGTACAACAAAAATAGCTCCAATCTAGAATATGCATGTTTACTTTCCTATTTCCTTCATCTTTATATATCAAAATACATATTGGTCACATAGATGTAATCGTGGTTCCCTTATAATTTTGTATTCTGCATTTTCACTTAACATTTCATTATAATCATTTCCATATGCCCCACATATTTATAGTTATAATTTCATTAAGAATTCCATAATATTCCACAAATTTAGTAAGCTACTTATTTACTTATTTACTTGCTTACTTATTTCTACAATGCCTTCTTACAGAATGGGCTTGATGTGGAATCACTATCATTTGGGGTAGATGATCATGATTTCCATTATTCTGTTGTTGGACACTTAGACTGTTTCCAATTTTTTTTCTCCCATTTGTAGCTAAACCTGCAATGAGCAACTTTATGTAATACAGCTCCCTTTCTCAGTTGAATCGTTTCTTCCTAATGAGTCAAAGGTT